>NC_143109.1:2752500-3057222 GCF_061535455.1 Colias philodice | reverse complement strand
GTTTTAAATGCAGTATATCCTCTGAATAGCATTGCATTTATGACTATTGATAAACTTAATTCACCCGTAAACACGAGAAGCAGGCACGGATAGCGATATAGCAAGAACTAAACCAGCAAAGTTTAGTTCGCTTACCAGAATTATATTTTAAAAGCCGTATAGTCTGTACATTTCATTTATTGCCCCCCCCCCCCCCCTCAAAGCAAAGAAATGAGAAGTCATTTGGCAGAGCTTTCTCGTTAAGGGTAGGGGTTCCAAGTAATATCTAATAATAGGAGGCTTTTGTTTGGAAAGATTGACTTTCCGTTATTTATCCTCTATCCTATGTAACTCAATAGTCAGTATTCTCAGCATTCGTTGAGTACTTAAACGTTTTACGTTAATAGTTGTATATAACTTTATTATACAATATAATAATCCTGGTGGGATGACAAAAAACTTGTCTAACAAACGATTATCCTAATCCCTCAGCGATTTATTGTTTGAGCCCCGAAGAAAAATCTCATGGGTGCAATAATGAGGTCAAATGGGTTGAAAAACGAGTCAAATAAATTGCCTACAAGACCGGGCAACTAAAATAGGCCTATGAGAGGTCAACTATACGTAATCAATCGTCATTTGTTACATTCAATCGCTTTGCGATTAAAAAATCTCTTCCGATGTTTGTATATGAAAATTGGTCGGCTAGTGCCATTTAATTACGATACCAAACATACCGTTGACACAAGGCTTGGTGACAATCCTCGAAACCACCGCCACAAATCATCTGCGAGATGATATTTGATCCGACTCGCCTTCCTTTGTTGTGATTAGGCTTTGCATTGGTAAATACAATTAGTTCAATTCCAATTTCCATAATTGGTAAACCAATGGTGGTTTCCTGATTCCTGAAGCGTAAACTTTTAGGATACGAAGTATCAATTTCATGCGCCCATTATTTGACGTATCTAACCTTTATTGTATTTATTAGGTCATTTACTATACTGCCCACTGTGAAGTAGATTTCAAAACCTTTTTCTACCTACCTTAGAAGAGTGAAGATCCGATACGGTCATATCCAAAACTTCTTTCGTGGGTCCTCGTTGACAAAAGCAAATATCTATGATCATTTTAATGATCAATCCTTTGTATATTTGCACCAATCGCCATTAAAGCCCCGCGAGGGCTGATATATATTTGCACCATTTCCCCGTGGGGACGGTTGTTATCAAAGCCCCGCGAAGGCTGATATATATTTGCACCATGTCTCCGTGAGGTACTGTTGTAATCAAAGCCCCGCGAGGGCTGATATATATTTGCACCATTTCTCCATGAGGGACGGCTGTAATCAAAGCCCCGCGAGGGCTGATATATATTCGCACCATCTTTTCCGTGAGGGACGATTGTAATCAAAGCCCCGCGAGGGCCGATATATATTTGCACCATTTCCCTGCGAGCGACAGCTGCGCGAGGGATGTTTGTAACTAGAAATAAGTAGGGCCTGCCAAAAAATGCTTAAGAGACACCCTGCGAGGGTGAATTTGACCTGGCTAACTCCTGCGAGGAGTAGTGGCCACATTTATGTATTCTGCTTCGAGCAAGAATACACCTTAGTGCTAATATAAAAATAGCAGTAAATAATCATTTAAATAATATAGCAATTAACAAGGTCCTTTAACTTATTTTCCAATGTTAGCGACATTTAATAAATTCATAATTCAAATCAATTCACTAAATTTTAAAATGAACTTCGATTCATATTTATTTTTGTTCATGCAATCGATGTAACATTTAGTTGCTTTATATCCGTTAACATTCCTTACGAACGCAACCATACCGTCGTAGGACGTTATATTTAATTGCACAAAATAATCTCCACTCACCCGCAATTTTTTACTTTTTGTCAAGGTGTACAAGTTTATAATATTATTCTAAAACGTTAGAAGTGAATTGTAAATCATTTGAAATAAGTTTATCTAAATCTAATTTATATTAAGATATCTCGATAATTATTATACGATAACCCTTTCAGCACAAGTTCAGTAAACCAAAGAATTTAATTGTAAAATTTTTGGTACTTACTCGTTTTAACAAAAAAGTTGCATCATTTGAACATAGGAAACGTAATTTTCAATCAAATTAGCCGTGTGTAATATGTCTATTTTCACATAAAAACGGATCAGAATAATACTCATAAAAGGACACGTATAGACTACGGATAGTTTTGAATGTGTGGAACATTCATGGTACGTATCTACTATACATGAGCGAATTCCATCATTATTCAGTTGAGCGGTAACTCCCGTACGATTTATAAAATAATATCACAACATGTTCTGACATGTCGTGACTTCTTGGAGCTGACTCATCTCGTTCGATAATTTTTAGTAATAAACTATGATAGGAATTCCGAACCGTTCCTAGCGATAACGACAATGTAATAAAGTCGTAGCAATGGATTGTATGCCTGTAAAGCTTTGAGTTGGCTCATATCCATACTAAGTATTAATTGTAATTTTTCCACGAAAAATTCACTTGTACCCTTGTAATAAAAACACATTATTAAAAATGAAATAAAATATTAAAAATATCTATATACAAGAGAGGGTATTTGATATATCTAGTAATATCAAATAATCACAAAAGTAATATTAACGATTCGAGTAAAGCCGAACGGTAACACCGTTAAAATAGCTTTACTCACAGTATTAAAAATTCAAATATTAATTAGTACATATTGCATAATGAAATATTTCAAAAGAAAAGTTACTATTTCAAGTAAAATGTAACGGTTGTATCGTTAATTTTAAAT
This sequence comes from Colias philodice, assembly GCF_061535455.1. Taxonomy (NCBI): domain Eukaryota; kingdom Metazoa; phylum Arthropoda; class Insecta; order Lepidoptera; family Pieridae; genus Colias; species Colias philodice. The sequence continues at coordinate 3,054,431 of NC_143109.1, read as the reverse complement.
ATCTTTATTCATGCTATTAAGTATTTAAGCATATTGAAAAATAAACTATTGCTGAAGGATTCATTAAAAACCTCAGCATTTTAAATAAAGTCCAACGATTATACCGTTGACTTTAAAGATTTTTACTCATTTTTAAGTAAAATATTATTAGAATAGATGTAAAAATAACTCACTGTACCGATCCGACGGGATACACTTTTTAACACTTTTAGCACTTGCTTTAAGCAATACTTAATACTTAATAGCACCAAGGTTGTAGTCTTGTAGACAACCTTCTCGCGGCGGAAGCTAGACGCCAATGAAAAACATCCAGCGCCCGACATTATCGTGCGCCCCGCCACCTGGTGGAGAGGTGTGCGAGAGAGATAGCATACATACAACGGAAAGAGAGGGAAAAATAGGCGGAAAAAGCTAGGTACCTTCTCAATGAAGTAAGCTTCAAATTACGGTCAAGTGTTTAATTAATAATTATTGATTAAGTAAAAAATGTTTTTGTTTTATAGAATGACCTAAATAAATTAAGATGTGTGTTAAAAAAATGTGTTTTGCATCAGAGTTATTTACATTTGAATTCAATGAAACTAAAAATACAATAATATAAACATCGATTCGTAATAATTGATATATTCGACTATTTTACTCCTGACAACACTGACAATCTGCTTGTTATAGACCGCGCGGTAAACACATGAACTTTTTTTTCAAAGATTTGTTTTCCAATTGAATCTTAAATTGAATATTTTACAAATAATTATTTAAATTAACATAAATAATGAATTTTAAATATAAATAGTATGATTTCTGTAACAGTTATAGGTCTAGTTTCGCCATTCTCCTTTAATATTTTATAACATAGTCGCGGTTTATATTGCATTGTATGCGTACCGCGACAAAAATATCAGTAATCCAGCGGGTAGGCAAAAATATTTTAGTGGTAACTGGTAAGTTATATTTCATGTTTTACACAATTCGATAGCCATTGAATGCGGCTCATGTATTGTCAGTGTTTTAAGTTTTATATTTTACGTTCAAAGTGTATAGTGTGTGTAGTACAATATAATATTATATCCTTTATTCTTCTCTCTGGAGTAATAAACTATTGAAATTGTGAGTGTGTGGTTATTTGTACACATCAGGTACTTACACATCAACAAGGTACTGTACGTTAATATCTTTACTTTTAATATTCATCATCCCCACAGTAAAGATCGGTTGAGAAAGAACTTAAGTAGGTACCTACCTAGTTATATTTTTAAATGATTGTGATTGATAGATGCAAATTGCAAATGTATAAAGTTCTTTGTTATAGCTTCAAAATTATATTGAGGATAGTTATAATATATAATTTAATTGCAATGTAATTGGATATTTCTTCAATAGGAAAAATTAACTTTCAACAACACAAAAGTTTCAAGTAATGAGTAAGAAAGAATATTCTCTGCTACAGGAGGTCTCTGGTTGACCCCGCACATGTTTTCCTAGTATTAAATTATGTATCCCATCAAAAACATCCTGTAAAAAACCCAAGTCTTGCAGCTGTCTTTCTACCGTCAAAAGTTGTGAGATCCATGTAATACCAAGTCGGTTAATCTATTTAGTGTCTACTTGAAGGACCTTCTGTCTTAAGTTATTACATAAGTTATTATCATGCCAATATTAAAAATATTTAACGTTTTAAACAAATAGATCGACTTGGACATCGCTTGATTTGATTATTAGTATGTATCACACTACACAGCACGACGGGCCAGCGACCAACAGGAACGAGAGTTTCAATCGCGTGAGGCGCGAGAGACTAAAGAATCTAATATAATATTGTAATATTCATTTTGTTTTCATGCGATGTCCAAGTCGATCTATTTGTTTAAAACGTTAAATATTTTTAATATTGGCATGATAATAACTTATGTAATAACTTAAGACAGAAGGTCCTTCAAGTAGACACTAAATAGATTAACCGACTTGGTATTACATGGATCTCACAACTTTTGACGGTAGAAAGACTGAGCTGCGAGACTTGGGTTTTTTACAGGATGTTTTTGATGGGATCTCACTTCTTTTTGTAGAGCCTTTCTTTTTGATACCACCACCAACCACCAACTGCATAAATAACTTTGTAATCCCATATATTTATATGGGATTACAAAGTTATTGATGCAGTTGGTGTATTTGGAAAACTGGACCGAAATTACAAAATATTTAAGTTTTCCCATGATTAAGACACTAAACTCTATATGTATTCCAAATATGAAGCTTCTAAGTCTGCTAGAAGTGCCTTGGACTTTTGATGATCGGTGAGTCAGTGAGTGACAAAATTTAGAAACTTTAACAAGTTGTCATTCTTAAACTACTGGTTCAAATTGACTGAAATTTTAAATATTCCGTGTTTATACAATGCCGGATTAGTTACTGAAGATTCAGGTTTCTTGCTTTATCCACAACCGAATTATAGGGGGTCGAAAAAGGCCCGAATTGCTTCGAGAAAAGGATGGTACGGCCGTGCCGCTTTTTTTTGCTCCACTTGGCGGGGGCACTGCCGTGCCCCCAGATAAACATTGTGAAAAAATGAATAAATTTGAATTTGTTTTGATTTACAAAGAAGGTCGATGATGTTCACCACAGACATGTATCAAGATAGACTAAGCGAGTGTATGTACTTCCCGTGTCCAAACTAAGATTATGAAACTTACTTGACGCTGGCCTACACTCAGTCCGCGCTTGCAGTTCGCCAAGGAAAGACGTGAAGCTGAATAAAGTAAAATGCCGAATTACGCCGTTATAAACTGTAGAAACTCCACAGCTGTGAGTGGCCGAGTTAGCAGAGATGTTTCCTTCCACCGGTAAGTAATTTTCTAATCAGAATATGCACTATTTATTTTAAAATCAAATAAAGAATATCTGTGGAAAACGATCGTGACAAACACGGATACCAAATCATACGAAATGATTCGGAATACATTGCGGCTTTTACTTGGCACGGTAAAGATCGAGTCGTATGATAACAAGCAATGAATAGCGTCTTCTCATTTTTCTGTTCTCATTTTTCTGTCCAATTTTGTGGTTAGTGATGTTCATTTGATGCAACAGTTCTCGATTCTAATCGATTTTATAATCGAACAGAAAAATGATAATTTGAAGGAGCAATTTTTCAGAAAAAAAGGCATAGATTTTTTTTTGTCATTTAATACGACTTGACCTAGAACTTTTAAGTATTTTAATACAAAGGTACTAAAAATAAATATTATGACATGGACGCCATTAGTTAAAGTGTCATCTTGGGAGTTTTTTAAGAAAACTCCTTATTGCTTAGACTATGTTTGTTTTTTCAGTTTTCCAAGTAACCCGAACATAAAAGAAAAATGGATTGACGCAACGGGACATAAAGATTGATTGATTGACAGTTTCATTACTTTCTTTCGATGGCCTCTCTAGTACGTAGTACACGGTAACTCAATGGGCATATGTAAGAAAAAGCTAAAGCACATTAGTTTACTTGTTAGAATATTAAAAGGTTTATAAATTTATTTTATCATTCCTCTGTCTATGGTAATTATCATTTTTCTGTCTTGAATCGATTTAGTAATCGATTACAAATAATAATAATAATAATAATAACTTTATTGACATAAATAAATAGGTACAGCTTAAATATGAATCCATAGGCTCCTGAATTAGTTAAATACTGTGTCTCAGGAGCCAGTGGCTTCTCCCATTAAATTCTTAACAGTATACCTACGTTATACAAAAGAAAATTTTAAAAATTACAAGTAAAGGTGGAAAGCGCTTTAATGTTTGTGTGTGTATGTGTAAGTGAGTGTGAGTGTGTGTCAGTGTGAGTGTGAGTATGTGTGTGTGTGTGAGTGTTTGTGTGTGTGTGTGTGTGTGTGTTTGCGTGTAAGATGTGCTTTTATGTGTGAAGTATATCAATATAATATTTATTTATTATTCTATTTCCTTTCTTTAAGCACGCTTAAAATATAGATCCTAGCAAGGTTTCAATTTCGTCGTAGTCAAACTTCTCTAGCCACGTAAGTATACATTTTTTTATTTTATGATTATTTAATTTTTTAATTTTAATTTCCTTATTAATTTTATTGTATAGTCGAGGTGCAACTACTTTGTAGTGTTTCTGTGCGAATTTTGATTTTGTTATAGGAAACGGACACCGATCGACACGTTTGTTACTTTCCGGTAAGTGTGGAACATCATTTTTATGGTAGCGACGTAAGATTTCAAAAATGAACAGCTTTCTTATACTGAGTACATTGGCTTTTTTATATACATCGGTTGTTGGGTGACTACGTGGAAGTTTTAGACAAACTTTGAGTAATGCTCTCTGAGCACGCTCTACTAATATAAGGAGGGATTTGGATGCATTACCCCAAGCACATATACAATATCTTATAATACATTCGCACAAAGCTTTATAAGTAGATATCACTAGATTTTGTTCTGCCACAGATTTTAAATTATTAAAGATATAAATTAGCTGACGTATTCTTGAAGTAAGTTTTGAAATATGTGAGGTCCAATTAAATTTATCATCAATCTCAACACCTAGGTATTTAATTGTATTAACCCGCGAGAGTGTGGAACAATTGCAGGGGGCCACATAATTACTACGGTTACATGGAAAGGTATGTATTTTAATAATCATGTCTTGACTTGCGGCACCTTTAGATGTCATACTGTAGCACATGTATTTAGTTTTACTAGTATTTATTGACAGCAGACTATTTTCGAGCCAACAGGTCACTACAGAAAGACATTTTTCAGCAAGCTCTGCCACAGTTCTCCTAGACTTTTCATGAACTAGTAAAACAGTGTCATCAGCAAACATAAGAAGATCCAGTCCAGGTAAGGTGATATCACATAGTTCGTTGATATAAACAAGAAAAAGGATAGGTCCCAAAGTACTACCTTGCGGGACGCCATATGTGCATTCTAGACAGTCACTTTCATGGCCCTCTACCTTTACAGACTGCCTTCTACCCAATAAGTAGTCAGAGAACCAATCAAGCGTGATTCCCCTTATGCCTACATTCTCCAGCTTTTTCAGAAGGATGGGAATGGATACTGTGTCGAATGCCTTTTGCAGATCGAGAAAAACTCCTAAACACTTGTACCCATTGTCTAGGTAATGAACAATTTTTGAACTCAGTGACAGGACTGCATCTTCAGTTGAAGTTCGTTCTCTAAAGCCAAACTGGTTGACGCTGAGAATATTGTTGCTCTCCAGAAACCTCATTAATCTTTTTTTCACAAGTTTCTCTAGGACTTTAGATAGTGTTGAAATTAAAGAAATGGGTCTATAATTTGTTGGATTGGTTTTATCTCCACTTTTATAAATTGGGCTAACAATGGCTCTTTTAAAGGCTGATGGAAACACTCCAGTTTCCAGACTTAAATTGCACAAAAAACAAAAGGGTTCGGCTAGAAAATTTACAAATTTTATAAGTATATTAGCGGGAATATTATCCCAGCCAGGAGCGCTATGGGGTTTTAGGCTGAGAATAACATTTCTCACTTCAACTGGGTCAGTGGGGAGAAGCGACATGGAATTGAGTGGTGAATTTGATTTTTTACAGTGGGCAGAGAGTTCATATTGTGTCGTGTTTAATTTTTGCAGAGTAAGATTTGCCAGCGAGCTACCAACGGAGGTAAAATATGCGTTAACATTGTTCAATGACCCGATCGGGTTGTTATCTGTTCGTAGAAGTTCTCTAGAAGGATCTTTTCGTTTTGACAAATTGCAGACATCTTTAATTATTTGCCATGTTTTTTTAATATTTCCTTTACTTTTGAGAAGTTGATCCTTATAATATTCCCTTTTAAGTGATTTTATAATACTATTGCAGACATTTCTATATTTAATATACCTATCTCTAAGATTTATATTATCTGGTGCCTTTTTAACCTTCATGTGTAATTTGTTCCTCTTCCTTATCGACCTAACTACGCCTACAGTAATCCAAGGTTTCAAAGGTTTTAGCTTCCTGTTTACTATTTTTGTTTGGGTATGTTGAATTATAAAGGACGAGAGTTTTTGTATCATCAAATCAGCAGCAACATTTGCATCACTAATTTCATATAACTCCTGCCATGTTTCCTTCGATAATGATTTTTCCATACCAATAAAATCCATTGTTGTTTTATGGTACGTTTTGTTTTCTGCAAAGCATCTTTTAATATTTACTCCAGAAATACATAGCAGAATAGGTGAATGGTCTGTCAATATTTGTTCAAAGACAAGTGTTTTCCAGACATTTTGGCATTTAATCATGAAGTGATCGAGACATGATGTCAATCTTGTTGGTATATTAATTCCTTGAATTAGGCCATGCATGGCTAACAGATTCAGATACGTTTGAGTTGCTGTTGCCAAAGTACTAGACAATGTATCAATATTAATATCGCCTGTAAATATAATATTTTTAGAAGTGATAGTTTTTAAAGTAGTATCAAGAGATTCCAGAAATTTTGATGTATTTCTAAATGACGGAGGTCGATATGAACATATTATAGTATAGTCGGGCACAATATTAACAACTAAACAGTTTCCCTCCGAAAATAAGGGTTCGTAAGCCGACGCCTTGATTCCTTGACGGACGTATACAACCACCCCGTCATTTTGATTTAAACTATTTTTCGTCCAAAAAACTTGATAATTATCCAAATTAGGAGGTGGATTTACAATACTAGTCCAACATTCAGTTAAAACAAAAATGTCTATAGTTAGTTCTAGGGTAGAAATAAATGCCAGAAATAAGTCAAAATTACAATTAATGCTTCTGATGTTAACAGTTAAAACATAAAAAGAAGCTTTATCGCTGTTATCAGATTTCAGAAGAGATTGACAGTCATTTGTATCGCTAACCAAAAAACACTCTATTTTATTTGAATTATCTACTTCTGTTGTGATATAGTCATTATCCATTATTTAGGTGTATATTAATATAGTGCAAGATTTTTATTAAAATGTATAAAAACAAAAGGAATATTATTAATCGTCGTAAGCGTAAGCAGTTTTTGTAACCCGACAAATATAACATGATCGGACAGGTGGTATAACAAATATTATTATTAATAAATATTAATATCTGAATTTTTTTATTTTGTCGCAAAGGAACTATCATCGTGTGTGTGTTGTGTGTAAATGTAATGTAATGATAGGTAATGTTTAAATATTTAATGCGCTTTCTGATTACAAATTTAAATTTAAATAAAGGTTTAACGTTTTGATAATTAAATAACATGCAACAACATTTAAAAATATAAGAAAAACTTAAAACTAGTCACTTAGACTTAAGGTTCTCTATATCATCCTCATTATTAATCTTTATGAGAGGTGTACCTTCAGCTCTCCTTAAGTAAATCTTTCCTCGAGACGTCCAACAGTGTCTGTATCCATAATTTTTTGCATATTCTCTAGCCATGTAAAATACTTTCTTAGTTTTAAAAGTCAAACTTTCCGACACAAAAATAGGCTTAACGGGTCCTTCCATTTTTAAATTCGAAGTACTGTATTTACTTGCTGCATATTTCTTGTTGTATGTTTTGACAGAACTTATTATCCTATCCCTGAGTGGAACGCTCGAGAACTCTGCAACAATAGGTTGATTTACATCCTTTTTATTATTTGTATTTATGCGATATATATCACGAATATCAGTCTCTTGTACGGGCACGTTCAGTGAACTGCCCATTTTATATATAATGCCAATCAGATCTGCTTTCGATTCTACGGCTTTTTTGGGCACGTTACGTATTTCGATACTTGAACTACGGATATGACGTTCCAGTTGTTCCAGACGACCTTCCAAAGCCTGTATATATTTTCGATCTGAGGCTTTCTCCTGTTCTAGAACTCCAATTTTAGAAATCATCTCATCATACTTTACCGATAGAAATTCAATTGAAGCGGATATTTCTTTATTTTGCTCCGTATGGCTGTTGATTCCAGATTTAATTTCTTTCATGAGAGCCGTAAATTTTTGCTCCTGCTCGTTTTTTAGAATAGAAAACATTTCAATTATTTCTGACCGAGAGATCTCATCCTCCGTATCTCTTTTGCGTTTTCGCATAGTAATATTTGGATCACTGGCCGTCTGATCTCTTGATATCATTGGTGCCGACAGCTTACAAGTAGTCGTACTTAAATTGGAGTCAGACTTACAGTGTGTGAGAGTCTGCGCAGAAAGAGAAATTGTGGAAGTTTTTGGAGGGCTATGTCTCAAAGGCATCCTTTGCTTTTTATGTACTTTTTATATATCCAACAGTCATTATTATTAGATTACGATTCATTTATTTAATTACCTCTTAGACATAGATCTAGTTTGATCTGATTTCTTTCGATTTACTTCGATGGGATAGGACGATACTAGAATCGCCGCGCGAGTGGCGTCCTAATCGATTTAGCGTAAAATGAAATTACCATCACTAAAAAGCGCTCGTGACGTCATAACGCGTCAAGGTCAGTACAAAAAATATGACACGCTTGGTTTTCATACAGATCGCGGTACTTGCGTAGTCTATCTATGTCTGTGATGTTCACTGTTCACATGACGTTATTAAAACATCCGAATGCGTCGTGATATAGGTACCTAAATGATTTCTTTCTTCTTTCAAATCCCTCTTATATTCTACCTATTCTTTAAGAAAAATCTACTCACCACAGTAGTAGCATTAGCGTCAGCTTTGTGCTCCAATAAGATATTGACGATGTTAATGTGGCCTTGCTGCGCGGCGTGATGCAAGGCAGTATAACTGTACAAAAAAAAATGTTTTCAATATTTTGAATTACCAAGAAAAGTTTGCATATTATAAAGAAAATCTTTTTTTCGTTTAAAAAATCATATCATCGTCATATTATCATCTATACTAATATTATAAAGAGGAAAAGTTTGTAAGTATGTATGTATGTATGTATGGTTTTCACGCAAAAACTACTGGACCGATTTCAAAAATTCTTTCACCATTAGAAAGCTGCATCTTTACTGAGCAACATAGGCTATATTGCATTTTCAAAAAAATTAGAGATCCTTACCAAAAATGCAATAATGTAACCCAAGGTGTAAAAAAATCCTCAATAAAAAATCTGTCATCGCGTGCGCTGCGGAATCTATTGAAGATAGAACAAAAAAATGTTCTACGGTATTATAGAATGGATCAATATCTACAAGAAAGTCCGCGATACCATATGTCCATCTTCAGTAGTTATGTTACTACAACAACTTTTTTACGTTTTCAAAGTAAATAGAAGTGCCGACAGTAATCAAACCATGTTATCGATACACATATATTAATCCTTATCCCATTAAATGATGTTTTATTATAGACTGTTTCAATACCAGCAAAATACTTTTTAAATGAAAAGAATTGGATATTCCATTCAAAAGATATAACGAATTTTTAAAAGTGTCAATCTACAGAAAATAGTAGGTATAAAGTTCGAGCAAGCCGTAGTGCGGGGGTCATGGAGGAATTCTACCAATATGCGTCTTGACGGAACACAGTGGGGTTTTGGTCGGTAGGAATCCGACATAACCCACGGCCCCTCCCCCGGAGGCCGTGGGTATCTATGAAAGATTTCCCCACTAAAACAAAAAAAAAAAAAGGCCGTAGTGCGGGACGGGGTAAAGGTGATTATCATGTGATTAAAAATTAAACCTATAGTCCGACCTATAGTAGACTTTTCACTGTAACGATATCGCTATCTATGCGGATGAAATTAGGTATAATATGTTATTTTATTTGTGGGATACAACAATAAAATATAATGTATATTAATCTTCTTATATATAAAAATGAATCGTAAAATGTGTTGGTAAGCGCATAACTCGAGAACGGCTGAACCGATTTCGATAATTCTTTTTTTATTATATTCCTTGAAGTACGAGGATGGTTTTTATGTAGAGAAAACGTAAATATGTACCACGGGCGAAGCCGGGGCGGACCGCTAGTTTCTTTATAACAAGCCACTAAAATTACGTTATTCATATTTTTATTAGTCTATCATTGCATACCCATGAGAAGTCTGAGCCTTTATTGATGCGCCACTCTCCAGAAGATAGCGCACCATGTTGGCCTGCCCGTAGTGGCTGGCGATGTGTAGAGGTGTGTAACCGCCTTTAGTGCAGATGTCCACCTAATGATGAATAATGGAAAGGGAGGTTTATAAAAGGAAACGGATAATAAAACGAATAAATATAAATGTTTACTGCTTTTAGCATATTCGGACAATTTACAAAGACTTGGATTTAAAATTCACGTCAGTTATCTGGGGGCACGGTAGTGCCCCCGCCAAGACGAGCCATGCGACTACGCGCACGGGCATTACCTACCTTTTCTCGAAGCGCTTCGACGTTTTTTTGAACCCTCATAACTTGGGTTTGGATTATGCTAGATCAACAAAATTTTCGGGATATATTGTCAATAGCGGACTTATTGAACATATTAAGTTTTAATTACATTAGCTTTTATACAGATTTTATTTATATCTAAAAAAACGCTAATTTCGTCACTGACTCACTGATGATCATCAAAATTCTTAAGGTATTTCCTAATGCCCTAGAAAGCTGAAATTTTGTATGTAAGCTAGTATTAGCACACAAACAACAAAAAAATTATAAAACTTGTAACTTTCACTTTTTTTACTTTCACTTTTTTAGCCACATATTTTGACTAAGGTGTAGAGTTTGTGAAGTTAGGCCTTGTAGAGTTAGGGCGTGTAGTGTTAGTAGTCCATTGAAAAGTTACATTTGGGGTTGCGTTTAATGAGGACGCAATTTTATTTTTTTGATGTGTAGGGGGGGGTCAGTGTGAAGCTATCACCAAGTTTGCGGGGTCGCCACCCTTGTCCCACGGCCGCCATCTTGAAAATAGCGGTTGAAATGGTTTTTACGATATATCTCTTAAACTATTTATCTGATAATAAAACAATGCTAGTACTCACTTCTGAGCGCTGTAAAACCTTAGCTATTGACGTAATGAAAAAATGTTGTATATAAAAGTTGTTCCTCGAAAAACAATCTACAAAAATAGTCTTATATCATTTCTTCGTAAAATGATAAAAAAAAGTTTTATTGAAAAATGTAAATAGCTCTAATTTCTGAACATTTTCACTTATAACTTTTTTATTTATAGTTCTACGACAAAAAGTTACTGAATCAAAGTTGTAGAGAATTTAATTTGCAACAAATAATGTTAACATTGTTTTATTATCAGATAAATAGTTTAAGAGAATTAAAGAGATAGATCCCTGGTTTAAAGTTAGACTGTGTTTAAATTGTTTTGTGGTAAGACCATAATATTTCTTTATTTTCTTATACAGGGTGTAATCGTTAAGTGTGCTCAGGCGATTATTCCGTAACTATTGCAGTTATCAAAAAACTTTAAACTGATTTGGAAAGCCCTTTACCTAATGAGTAAAATGACAATAATAACTTTTAAAAAATAAAACGGGAAATATCCAAAAAAGTTATATTAAACACTCCCATACATTGAATTTTCCATACATTTTGTGTTCAAAGCAAATGTTCGAAGTGACGTTCTCGTTTTGGAATACCATTGTATTCCATATCGAGCTCTATTTACAGTTTCTAAATGAATTTTTATTAAAATTTGCGAAGTAATTTAAGCACAAATTCAAAAAAAAGAACCAAAATTGTTCATATTACATGTTTAGGATAGTCATATCTCATACTTAATGTATGGGAGTGTTTGGTGTAAAATTTTTGGATATTTCCCGTTTTATTTTTAAAAGTTATTATTATCATTTTACTCATTAGGTAAAGGGCTTTCGATAACAGTTTAACGTTTTTTGTTATCTGCAATAGTTACGGAATAATCGCCTGTGCACACTTAACGATTACACCCTGTATATTTCTGACCTGCGCTCCATTCTTAACCAGCAGTTGGGCGACCGGTACTCTGTCCTCCTGCGCCGCGAGGTGCAGCGCGGCCAGGCCGTTCTTCGCCTGGTGGTCCGCCTCAGCGCCTTGCTCCAACAGCAGCGAGCACATTTCCACGTGACCCTGGCGATAAGAAGTAATTAGTAATATGATAAACGGATTTTGACGTGACAACGTCTTATAATTCGATAGAGCCGGCTGCACGCACGAAAAAACATGACTCATGCGGCGTTACCTCGCTCTGAGGCGTTCCATGTAAGGCTTGAAGTGCAAGCGAGAGCGCGGAACGAGCGACAATGAAGTACAATCGGACGTTGTCACGTTCAACTTTCGTCAGTAGACCGACTTTACAGACAACCAATTTTTTAATGTAGACTGATTATTTCTTCCAATGAATCTTTTTTATCAGCGCGAGCGGTTCGAAAAGTATTTTTAGCAGACGTTTATTTGTAGGGATTTTTTTTCTCTAGATTTCATCCCTGAAGTATATGTGCCCAGTCTATCAATCAATTTTATGAATATTTCCTTCATCGATTTTAAATAATTCATATATGTAAGTACTTAAAGGAAAATGCACGAAAACTTTTTCTCATATTCTATAATCTATTCCTTTGAGAAGTACATTCATCCTCCACTTATTTTCTATTGCTAAATTAGCCGAATTCTCAATCTATCAGATTAGTTTCAAGTTTTATAGTACTATGAAGTCAATTTCAACCAAATAAAAATAGTATAATATCTTATATTCGTTTTTAGAAATGAAAGTCTCACAAAGCAAGTGTTTATTTCTAAAAGGATAATAGTAATTACCTGTTGGGCAGCCAAATGCAGTGGCGTGAATCCAGCTTTGGACTCCGCATTGGTAAGAGCTCCATATTCGAGCAGTGTCGCCGCTGTCTCCATTTGGTTCTTACGAGACGCGATGTGCAGTGGTGTGTGACCGTTTTTAGCTATTGCCTGTTCATTTGTAAATAATTAGTACTGAAGACAAGTACGTAGTGATGTAACGCTTGTAGGCATTTGAATCTAGAGTGGAAATATTTAATGGTTCTTTAGCTTTTTTTTCTGGCGTTTATTCGGAGATGTTCAGTTGTGCGAATTGTTTCATTTACATTAATTCATCGTATGATATAGAAGATAGTGTGTTCTCATAATTCAATCAAACGAAAGATTAAAGCACATTCCAGTAAGTTGAAATAATTATACTACTCGTATACCTTTCGTAATCTTGCAATATTAACTAAACTTTTGTCTTCATCAGAATTAACAGAATTTATTTAATCTTATTAGCTATTTACCTTAGCATCTGCTCCTTTCTCCAACAATGTGTTAGCTACAGCCTGCTGATCGTACTGGGCAGCAACGTGCAGTGGGGTCATGCCGTTCTTGCCTGCCTGGTCTGGTGATGCTCCGTTTGCCAGAAGAAGGTTTGCCACCTGTTTAATAGTTTTAGATTATATTCTTCTTGTGATTATTATAAGTATTGAAGTATTATGTAAAATATGTGGATTTTGGAAAAAGTTTATTCTTCTAATAATAGACAATAGAAAATAGTTATAAGAAAACCGAAACGCCTTAGATATATTGTGTGACATAATTAGTGATGGCTTCTTTACAAGAATTACTTTATAGGTCGTATTAGTTGAAATGCTTACCTTTAGGTTACCATATTTGGCAGCAATATGCAAAGCAGTGAAGCCTTTCTTGGTGGTCGCAGTCAATGGTGCATTATGCTCGATCAATGCAGCTGCGACCTGTGGAATTAAAATAACATTATGGTTTATTAATTAAGAAATCACTTAAAGTATGCCGGAAAATAATTTTTTAAACAATTTTCATAATTGCAGCAGCAGTACTGCAATGTCAACGTTGCTGACGCTTCCTATTACTTACGTCATGATTATGTTGTTTTGCTGCAATGTGCAGCGCGTTGTAATGGTCAGTAGTGTTAGCGCGGACGTCAGCGCCGTGCTGCAGCAGCAGAACAGCAATGTCAACGTTGCCGAGGCGGGAGGCGATGTGGAGGGGCGTCTGCTTCTCGCGGGCTTTGGCTTCCACGGCCGCTCCGTTGCGCAGGAGTATGCGGATTATGTCCGTCTGTTTGGAGTTATTTTGTGTTAGTAATGCGTCTATTAATTATCAAATGTTTTGTTAGCGTGACAACTATCATAATCTGTTAAATGTCATCAGTTTAATATGTTTACTATTAACTCTTCGGTTATTAAAAGTTATGTAAATACAAATACACAATATAATTATTCATAACAGTTTTATTATAAATTATACGCTCATTCCATAATCTTCTTTCCTTGAAGAACATTTCCTACCTGATTAGCCCTAGCAGCCAGATGCAAAGGCGTTTCTCCCCTCACAGTGGGCACGTCAGGGTTGGCCTCATGCTGCAGCAGGTATATCACGATGTTCATGCAGCCCATGAACGACGCCACGTGGAGCGGTGTCAGCCCTGACTCAGTGGTTGCTTGGATACCTGAATATTTCGTAGGTATACTTAAAATTACTTTTGAATGGATAATTATATGGCAGTGGCACTATGGTTTTAAACTTGTAAGATATGAAGGTTAAATGCGGCATATGTTTTGTGTATTTTGCCTGCCTTTCCGGCAAAATACTTTCAATGACTGTTTTATCATCATTAAATAAAAGAAACTTCGAGAATGGCTAAACGAATTTTAATGATTACGGTTTGTTAGAATTTTATCCGCTTCGATAATAAAATAAACTAAAAACAAAGTCTACCCAGGCGCATCCGGGTGCAGCTAGTTAATAAAATAAGGTGATAAAATTTTTAAATCAACTCACTTGCACCATACTTCAGCAGCAATTCAACGACTTTAATTCTGTTTTTCTTGCAGGCAATATGCAGAGGTGTGAATCCGTTTAGAGCTCTGGCGTTGGCATCGGCATTTCTGTAAAACAAATTATAGTATAAGAGCAATATACTTAACTAAAGTAAGAAATTTATTTGTTTCTTAGTAACATTAATTGAACTAGCTGTACGTTGAATACTGCATGGATTTAGTAGGCATTACGAAGATGTAATTTCGTCAAAGTTGAAATATTTCAATAAAAGTAAGTTTATATTTTTTATTATACTAGAAGTAATAAAAGAACCAAAAAGGAACCGAACTGGCTGCTTTTAAATGTTCTATCTGCTTTTTTCTGTTAGTTCAAGCTTCATGAAAGCTATTGAATCAATTTGAATGCAGATTTCCCAGACGTATTGCGGCAACTTTAAAATAAACACAGCATGAATATTTTGTCGTAAATTATTCATTTCGAATTTATTTTTGTTATTGTACTTGTATTGTACCATTGATGGTGTATAAAAAAATGTGTGCGTGTACTAGTGTACACACCGCACACGTAAGAAGTGAAACTTCTTTATGAGCTTAAATTATTTTTTGAAAAAATAAGGTCATAAAGAAGTTTCATTTCTTACGTGTGTACACTAGTACACGCACACATTTTTTTGAATTGAAACTTCTTTATCGGGGTTGGAAAAAAATTTAGTGTAACATTTTTTCGTTACGCGTGACATTTTTCCGTTACGCGCCATCTTTTTCTTATCCCTACCACGCGTGATTCGACGTATTTCTATAAAGTTGCATATAGTAAATTATTTTTTGAAAAATAAGGTCATACAGAAGCTTCACTTCTTACGTGTGTACACACACACATTTTTTATTTTATAGAGAATGTAGTATTCATACAATCATACATAATGCACAGGGCACTATGTAAGAATAAAAAAAACAACTAGGTATGTTTAATAACTAGACCAACTCCCGAAAATACAGAAAACTTTGAACAGCAAGTAAGTAAAGTTTAATTTAAAGAAAATAAAACAACAAAACGCACCGGTCCAACAAAAGTTTAGCGACTTTAGCGTGCCCACAATGCGCGGCCACGTGCAACGCAGTGAGATAGTCCACAGTGACGTCATCGACTGGTGCCCTGCGCGCGAGCAGCACGCGCGCGGCGTCCGAATGGTCGCCCTGCGCCGCCATGTGCAAGGGCGCTAGACCGTTCTGGAATGTTCGAGATGTTAAAGATATGTATGGAGAATAGCAGCAGATTGTTCTTGATTGCAGTGCAATGTTGCAGAATTATTATACTTATTAAAATTTTATTAGGAGAAGAACAGGTCTAAAGGAAGGTCTAAAGATGGTGACTAGCCCTTTTGCATCAGAAGTAACTACGGCAATAATGAAATTCTTCCACAGCATTGCACGAGAACAGTCTAAATAAGGTGATTTTTTTTTGACAAAACATTTTTAATGCATTTTTATGTATACTTTGAAATAACAAACAAACATGATCGTAGCGCAACGAAATGGCAACTCTTCTTTCCATTGAAATAGGTTACTAACTAGCTATTGCATTCAATCTGTCAGAATATTACGTTCAATATTTTGGTGAATTATTACATACCTTACTCTTACTAGTGATAGGTGCTCCTCTATCCAACAGAGCCTCCACCACTCTATCATGGCCGGATCTTGCAGCGCAGTGCAGTGGCGTGAGGCCATCCCGAGTTCGGGCCTCGACGTTCGCGCCGTTGTCACATAGCAGGGACACCATGTTGTCTTTGCCTTTGGATAATATACCACTTTAAATCTGATATTTTGGGGTATAAATGTATAGGTTTGTTGGGTGTGTGTCGTCTTATTAAACCATGTAAAAGTATAAAACAATGTAATCAATTTGGTTGGAAAGTAAATCGCCTTGTTATGTTTTTTTGAAATAGCTGCTTTTTCTTTGCTTTGTATGAGTACAACATGAAATCACGAACTTGTATAATCATAATATGTAACACAATTATAATAATGAGGATTGAGGAATCTATCCAATCACAGATACTACCTAATGTTATCAACTCACCCCACTTCGCAGCAACATGCAGCGGGCATATATTATGTTTAGCAGCGCAGTTGACATCAGCTCCTTTTGCCAGTAAAAGCCTGGCGACGGCTTCGTTGCCATAATGCGCCGCTATGTGGAGCGGTGTGAAACCAGACTTTGATGTTACGTCTGGGTTGTGTTCGTTCTGTGGAAAAATGACTTAGATTACAGAAGCGATTGGTAAGGGTGTATTATGTTACATTATGTAAATATTAGATTTTGCTTTGAAACAGAATAAAATTTATATAGTCGCCTATACAATTTAGTCATATAACCATACCTCCAGTAATAAATTGGCCGCCTTAACATCATCCTTCTTTGCGGCAATGTGGAGGGCTGGTAAGCGAACCCTTCCTCTGGTGTCAGCTTCCAAGAGAACAGCTACCACTCGCTCATGGCCTTGCTGCATCGCAACTGCCAGGGGTGTGAAGCCATCCTAAAAGAAATAAAACCATAGCTAATGTATCTGTATGTAAGTCATTGAGGTTAACATAAGTTAATTTCATAGTAACGTAAAAAATTAAGTTCATAGTAACTCCATGATGTAAGTGTATGTTTTTGTGAACCAGACTCATTTAAACGTAGGTACATCCATACTAATATTATAAATGCGAAAGTAACTCTGTCTGTCTGTCTGTTACTCAATTACGCTAACTACTGAACCAATTTGCATGAAATTTGGTATGGAGATATTTTGATACCCGAGAAAGGACATAGGCTACCTTTTATTGCGAAATAATAATTTGTACCACGGGCGAAGCCGGGGCGGACCTCTAGTAATTATATAATTATAATAGTAATTATATAATTAAATCTTTGTACCTACACGTATCAAGGTACAAAGGTTGAAGGATCGGTGACATACAATAATTAAACAAGTAATGTTATCATAGCGTGTTTTTTAGTTTTTGAAGTGAAACTTCTTTATCGGGGTTGGATAAAAATTTAGTGTAACATTTTTTCGTTACGCGTGACATTTTCGGTTACGCGCCATCTTTTTCTTATCCCTACCACGCGTGATTCGACGGATTTCTGTAAAGTTGCATATTATAGCAAATTATTTTTTGAAAAATAAGGTCATAAAGAAGTTTCACTTCTTACATGTGTACACTAGTACACGCACACATTTTTTTTTAAACGTAAGTGTGTATTTATCTTGATATTATTAGGTACCATTGATTTCATTACTTATATACGTAATTTATCGATAATTTTCTTCTGAAAGTATTGTTTAATAAACAACAATGTTATTTATTAAGTGAGGGTAGTTGAATAGGACAATGATAAATAACGTAAAAGCACCAATCCTGTGTGAGACTTCTCCGTGACGTCATACGTCAAACATATCAAGAGTAGTTCATCAAGAAGGTAAGTTGTATGTTTTATTGTTTTTATTTTTGGTAAAAATCATCAAATGTTTATTGCATGGTGTTCCTATTGGTTCTTTTGTGACGTGCGTAGTGATAAAGCGAAAAACGCGTGTCAAATCCAAATTGTTATCTACAGTTTCTGTTTTGCTATTTTAATGTTTATTGTAAATGCCAATATATTTAATTATTACCTCTGTAGCCAGACTCTGGTTGGCTGCGTTGGCGAGCAGGAACCTAACCACTCCATCGTGGTTTTCTTGCGCCGCCATGTATAGTGGGGTGAATCCATTTTGGGATTGGATGTTTACCTGGTAACAATAAACATTTTAATGTTCAGTTTTATAGTTATCAAACTCTTTATATACATTGAGCTATTATAACTACGTATAGAGGAGACACCACGAACAAAATCTGTGCTGCAAGCGCGGCGGCTTATAAATTAAAAACTTTTCAATTAAAACCAATCAATGTAACAAAAAAATTGATACGTAGGTAATTTATTTTAATCTTTCATGATTTAGCCTTTTTTTCAAATAATATCCACAGTACAATCTTTTCTAAATCTAATTTTTTTCTAATTCTAAAATTTCTAATTTATTTTTTAAATTATCTTTAAATTCTGTTTTATGTTATAATGTTTTGTATTTTTACTATTAAAATATATTATTGCGAAGTTCATAAAAATAATCAGATTTACTATTGGATACAATAGGAAAAATATACTTAATAAGTTTTAATATGATTTCTACGTAAACAAAACATTAGTAAGTAAACAAAACATAAGTTATCTCAACCATGTAACAAACTGTATTTCTGTGTATGTACAATAAAGAGTATTCATTCATTCATTCATTCATTCATTTTCTTCGCATTATACAATTGAAATAACCATGTTCCAGCAATCTGATGATAAACATTTAAAAATCAACACTACAAATAAAAACTTCTATAACACGATCTCACTTGAGTCTTAAACACCTTAACATATAAATATACTACAAACAAAAACCACTATAACAAGATCTCACTTGAGCTCCATTCTGCACCAGCAAACGGACCACAGCCTCCTGGCCGGCCAGGGAAGCGATGTGCAGCGCTGTGTTTCCCTTCTTAGTGGCTGCATCAATGGCTGCTCCTCGCTGGAGTAGTTCTCGTACCACCTCCACGTGACCGTCTTTGGAGGCAAGGTGGATGGCATTCAGGCCGTTCTAGAAAAAGGTTTAGTTAGAACAACTAGTTCAAACATTTATTTATAATAGTAGACGATTAGAAGAAGAGATTACTTATTATGTAGACTAAGTTCGGTGTTGTTATATCCATACATATAATATTATAAGGCTGCAGAGTTTGTTTGTTGTGAAAACAAAGTGGAATGAAAGTTAGGAATACTAAGTAGGTATAGTATATAGGTACTTCGTGATAATTCCATTTGCTACTTAAATTAAAAACATTATTATTAACCCAATATAGTAATTCGAATTCCTTCCGAAATTTCGAATCTATAGTTGATTGAGATACTTAGGTATCACAAAAAAAATTGTTCATCTGGATTCAAAGACAATTTATTTTGCGTCATTACGGTTCAATTAAGCCTAGAATTTACCGCAGTCTTTCGCGTGATTATAACATATTGTACCAATATTAACATTCGTGACTAAATCGCGTGTTCTTAGCATTTCTAGGAATTAAGCCAGCAAAATATTATAATAGACCTTTTTACTGTCGAACCGTAAAGCTATTGTGCAAGTCACGCTTCACTTATTTCAGCTTAATTTAGTCAAATATTATTTTTGCAAGCGGCTTTTCTTGTTTACATAATGTACATTTTAATGTACATAAGTGATAATGAATATATCAAGCTTTTCCGATACAATTTAATGTTTTTCTCCAATCTGTTTTAGCTGGAATCATATGAAATAGATAAAGCTACACGATAGCAAACAAATGTTACATTTAATTTACTTATTGCTAAGTTGTAGATCACAAAAACGTGTTCTATGGGATTTTTAAACATAATAATACAGATAACTAATATAAACAAAACGCTTTTAGATCGCATCTAGTTGATAATCGAATTATTATAATAGTTTCTAAATAAATATTCATACCCTAGTATTATCTCTATTAAATTAAATGTAATTTAATTTATGTTTGAATATTAAAAATATGATAGGTACTTACAGCATTGCTAACGTTGATATCAACTCCTTGCTCGAGCAGGCTGATGATCTTGTCGATTTGGCCTGCGCGTGCGGCGCGTAGGAACGCGGTGCTGGCGTCCGCCTGTAACAAATAATTAGATTAGTATATACCTAGAACAGAAAGCTAATAATTTAACCGACTTCAAAACAGGAGGAGCTTTTTAATTTGTCTACACTAATATTATAAAGAGGAAAGATTTGATTGTTTTTTTTTGTTTGAATTGAATAGGCTCCGATACTACTGGACCGATAAAATAATTGTTTTACCATTAGAATCATACATTATCCCTGATGAATTAGGCAAAACTTTATGATCTTTTTTATATTGTATCTATTTTATTTTGTATTTTCATGTTTCAGAACTTTCGTCTGGGTCAACCATATTCGTTTGAATTGGATTTGTATGTCGAAGTCGACGAAGGAATCGATTTATGGAATAATGTTGTATGTGGATTGACTGTTTGATCTCTAAAGTTAAATATAGGTGGTTAGAGATATTATTATTATTATATTTAGAAGAATTTGTTAAGCTTAATTTAATTTAACTTAAATTCCGCATTTTGGTACTGACATATCAATTAAAACCTTATAGTCATGTGAACATAAAGTCAAAAACGCTAAACTCTAAAAAACCGCTTTAATCTAAACAAAAACTACCTAAGCATGAATAAATTTAAGAGCATCAAAGTGAGACTATCGCAAACGTATAAGTCCAACCCTTATTACTGTGAGTTCAAGTGTACAACCCCTACAGAGGGCTGAAACAAAGGCCAGGGTAAAGACATAATGTACAAGTGTTCTACACTTTGTTATATTTTTATATATGTACTTGGAAATTAAGTAGTTTCGGATTGGACTATGTAAATCACCCGAACTGTCTTTTTTTCTTAATATTATTTTCTTTGTCGTCATTGTGGAACACAAAAACGCGCATTTTTTTTCTGTATTGGGTGGTTTGTAATAGGTTTCGTGTGTGGTGTGACGTATTCTGTGTTCCATGATCTGTTTTAAAATGCATGTTTTAAGTAAGCAACCTTTCGTTAATAATCCTAACTAAGTATACTAACCATCTTAACTTCCTAACTTCCCTAACTAATCTTTAAAATGCAAAAATGTGTTTGTTTGCTTGTGAGCTTATCGTTCTTTCACGCTACAACGAGGTGATTGTATGGTATGATTGTATGGTATGATCTCCATTTAAAATAACCACACCATAATGTTTGGTGAATCTCATTCTAACATTGATCGGTGAGCATGACAAATTTTGAAATTATCAAATATTCGAATACCTATCGGTTTTTAGGAACCATGACGAAAATAATTTAAGTTTTATTTTTCAGAACGTTAATGTAGAATTCCTGAAGAGTGAGTGAGTGAAGTAGACATTTTTATTTATGGGATGCAATTTTTCTTTTCACTCAAATTGATAACATAGATCCTAAAAAAAGGCATTTGTAATACCTACATATCTAATAGTTTACAACTTTCCCTTTATACTTTATAAATGAAAAAAAAAACGGTTGATTCACTATCACCATGATAACTTCAAAGGGCGCAAATCATTAAAACTAACATGAATCACGCACTTTTTTTTAATTACGTCACACGTAAGTGTTATACACAGATATAGACAAAGTCTGGCCACGCGAGCAATTATTTCTACCCCTCCTCTGTGGTAGCTGGGGTAAATTACCCTTAAAAACAAGGGTACAAATATTGCCATGTTGGGCCAAGATCGCCAAATGGGATTAAATTTACTTACCTATTTTTTTATTTAATAGTAAGTATATTATATTATTTTATATATTTTTGGAATACTAGATTATAAAAAAAAAGTATTGATAAGTTAATCGTCATAATCTTTGTAATGTAATTCCTAGGAGTTATACAATATATTTTCGGTAACATCCGGTACTAAAATTCTATTCGGTATCTACGCCACTGACCACACTAGAATTAACTATCGTCTCTTCCATCACTAAAAGTCCGATAGAAGGGCAATATAAAATCGTATCAAATCATGTGAAAACGAGGGTGAATATTGTAAATGCACGAATTTTGTTTATTTATACAATAAAATGCAATGTATCAATTCACCCTAGTTGATATTTACGGCCATTTGTTCTGAAGATATCGATCGACGTTTTAGTTTTGATGACTTCGCAAAAATAAAGTTATTGACTTTGTAAGGGGCGCTTAAATTTATAGTAAAATGGTGCCGAAATATAAAAGTAGGAACAAGCTGAAACTTTGTTATTTAACTCGGTTAAAACTCTGCCGGTTTTTTAATTGATAATTATAAAGTCGAAAGTCAAAGTCTGTTCTTTTTTAATAAAAAGCGGGTATGTGAGCTTAAGGGTGCATAAGGGTAGTCTGATTGTAGACGATCACAAAAGTGAGAAGTGTATTTATTACATATTATAAACATTAAACCACACAGCATTAAACAAATATAACGCTGATTTATTTATATCTAAATATTTTGTGAGAACTTAAATTGATTGACATTGTTGATTTCATATTAAAATATATCATATATTGTTTCCAAAAAAATTGGTTGTCTGTAAAGTCGGTTTCCTGACGATAGTTGAACGTGACAACGTCCGATTGTGCTTCTTTGTCGTTTGTTCCGCGCTCTCGCTTGCACTTCAAGCCTTACATGGAACGCCTCAGAGCGAGGTAACGCCGCATGAGTCATGTTTTTTCGTGCGTGCAGCCGGCTCTATCGAATTATAAGACGTTGTCACGTCAAAAAAAAAAATTTCTATTTACTTTCTTAATTTTGATATTTTTCTTTTGCAGATCGCTGTGTACCTACTAGGTATAAGAAACAAGCGAGAAAGAAGTAATTTTCTTGAATTGTTGCAATCTCAAAGCTCTTGTCTTATCGATATTTTTGCCCATCTCAAAGAAAATACACAAATTTCCCCAAACCCTATAGCCACAATAATGATATTCCAAATTCTAAGAACCCCATACCTACCCTCTATCCCCTAAATGTCATTGTCAACCCCGATGACGTCACACAATGGCTATCGATAACAAACAAATGGGGTGCCTTTTTCCCGCTTATTTTGGAGTAGCAAGTCAATAAAATACGGTATTTCCAATCCTATTTATATAGACGTGAAAATTTGTTTATTTGTTGCTCAATTACGCAGGAACCCATGCGTTTGGTTCACACACGCTTTATTATATGGTCAAAACGTGAACTTCAAAAGTGAGTGGTAAGTATAAGTGGTAATTCTTTCAACTGCTTACTCGAAAAATATGTAAATATAATAAGTATTATTTTTACCATCGTATATATAAGCCTTTATAAACATTACCTTAAAATTTAGGTAATATCTACTGAAGTGTATTGTAAAATACGCTTTATGGTCAACGTTGTCCTTTGAATCTCTTATTAATATTTTAAAAAACAAAGTTTAAATACGTTTAGAAAGTTTAAAGACCGCTTATTATTACAGTAAATAACTACTATTAAGCGAATAGATTAAACTCTGTCTAGACAAATTTATCATCCCCTACACTTGCTTTCAAAATTGAATGCAAATCCTTAAATCTCAAGACTCTACACCCCATCCGACAATAGAGAAGGGAAATAAAGTTAGGACAGTGTCGGGAGCAAGCCCTGGCTCTGTCTAGATAAGGTTATAGATTGAAACGAAACCTTATGGCACGTCTAAATTGAATAAAATATAAAAGTTGCTTTTAGCTGTTAAAAATATCATAATATATTTAATAAACAATGTGTAGCTTCCTCCGGGTTGCTCCTATTTCTGAATATAAAGCTTCAATAGTAGAAAAAGCTCACCAATGCTTAAAGAATGGTGAACATTGGTGAGCTTTTGAGTTAAATCGGAAAAAAAATAATTCGCTATATATGTATATTAAATAGTAGAAGTTTTACCATTCTCTTTCCTAAAATCTTTCCAGAGTTTATTTGCTCCCCTTCATAGAGTAGGTAACAAAATCAATGCCATAATTATTTATCTTCAACTGAATACAATAAATGCAAAAAAAAACTTATATTTTTCGTTATATGACAGTAGATGAATGGATTATTCATAATAGTTGACATTTAATTCATATAAAATGTTAAATCTAGCTTCAATCAATCCAAACAATGACTCTGATGTTTTCATTAAAATGTGCTCAGCTTCTGAATGCAAATAAGCATTGTAGCTTTTACATTATGTGCATTTTTTATGAACAATAAACTCTATGATAGATGGCTTACATAGTATTTTATTTTTTAATGTTTTCTTTTCAGCAGAATGGCAAATGTTTGACGTCAATCGATAATGTAAGGAAACTATTCATAACGATGGTCATATATTTAAAGTTAATTGATAAGGAAATTTCTACGCTTGAGTTAATAATATGTCTTCTTTCTAATGTAATTTACATATTTTAATTATTCATAAAAAATAATATGAACACACGATTTTTTTATTTTTTATTTTAGAAATTGTAAATACTTAATAGTATTATAAAGTCTTATTATTCTTCTGGTCACTAGATTGTACCTACAATATTATTAAGTCAATCAATATCAATGGTTACAAAAAAAAAATGTAAGCATTGAAATGAACCCTTTAAAACGCATATCCTGCTTCTAGCATCTTCCTAAAACGCATGCGTGTAACTCAACGCATGCGTAAAAATATTTCTCTACCTTTGTCTCTAATCCTAATTTTAGCAAGGATCATGAAATTGTATTAATAATTGTCTATGTTAAAGTAATTGTACCATATTTAGTGAGACTGCGTTTGACCAATAATACGCTTATTGAGGCTGTGGTTAAGGTATTTTGTATCAACAAAAGAACGAATGTATGAAAAAAAATCTACAAGTTATAGTATGCTATTGTTAATATGAAACTTTTTTTTAAAAGCTTATGGAATAAATGCGCCTTTGCCAATATATAAAAAACCAAACGAGCGAATGCCTCAAACTCTAATATAGGTAATATGAAATTCTTTTAGTGTAAAGAGGCGTAGAGCATTCTTTTGTTGTTCTTAGTGCATTCGAAAACGTTCTATATAATGTTCTAATACTGAACAATACTGAATTCGTTTACACAAGGTCACGAAAGAAGAAGAGAGAAGAGTCTTGCTCTAGCTCTATGTTCGTTTGGTCTAAATTCACCGTAATATAACCAGTCGATCTAGAAAACTCAAACACATTAAATATTCAATCATCAAAGGGCTGTTTCATGTAATATCCATGCTTTATTGTATCATTGTATGTTCATACGTCATTAGGTATTGATCACAAATCTTTATATAGAAATGTTCTCGACCTAATTCCTAGGTCGTGGTGTTTATAATAATAAATATACCCTCAAGGACTTTATAGTTAAGTAATTAAAAAATGGAAACTTTTAGAAACCTAAAAATGACGAAAGAAAAGATTAGGTCCATCCTATAGGTATTAGGCTTAGGTATTAGGTATATTCCTAGTGTACCTATATACATTTGTATTTTTCTTATGATTTTATGTTAAAGAAATAGTATTTGACAATTAAAAGTAAAACAAGTTACTTTAAAAAAAAAAGAAGAAGGATTTATAATTGTCTAGTTAATATTTATCATTCTAATGTTCTAAATGCGTATATAATAGCGTTCTATAAAGAAAAGTGATGTTGCCATAACTCACTTTTAATGACGCCTAAGGCTCTAAATATTTTATGTCACATCATACAGACCTCAGATAAAAATGTAACTTTCCAGGTTAACAGAGACAAAAGAAATTGTATTTCCTAAGAAAAAGAAAATTGTCGCTCAGTTTTATCTAAGTATAAAATATCTAGCTGTGCCCCGCGGTTTTCCCCGCAGTAGTCCGCTCCTGTTTGGTCTTAGCGTGATGATTTATAGCCTAAAGCCTTCCTCAATAAATGGGCTATCTATTATCTAACACAGAAATATTTTTTTAAATCGGACCTGAGATTAGTGCGTTCAAACAAACAAACTCTTCAGATTATGGTATAGATTAATTATTTTTAGCAAAATACCAAACCGCCATCGAATAGTTAAAACTGGACAAAATTCTTAAGGAAATTCTAGTGGCTTTCAAATACTTACAAAAGAATCATCAAAATCGGTTCACCCAGAAAGTTCTGAAGTCACAAACCCAAAAAAAAAGAAAAATACAGTCGAATTGAGAACTTCCTCTGCGCTTGAAAATTAAAATCAATATTTAGTAAAACTGATCTACTAAAACTAATGTCGTGCATAAAAGCAATTTCAATGCACCCTTCGGGTCGTTGCACGGCAAGGGCTGATAACGTATAGATAAGCCCTTTGATTGATCAATCTTATTTGATTATAATATACATAATTACATATTATGTTATACGTAATATTATGTATCGCATAGAACCACAATCGACAACAATCGTTTTTTTTTTCGTGAAAATACCTAAAATAAGGTCTCCAGTATTTTAACTTTCTTCTGATTAAAATAAATTCAATCTCAAACTAACTCAAAATTTCTGGACGTAAACTAAAGATAGTCACAAAAAATTTAAAGTATCAAAATAACTATTAAAACATTAATACTTTGCAGACAAGGAACGGTAAAACGACAATAATTTCATGTTTAACAAATATTAACTTGTGACCATGACGCTCCCGAAATATCAACATGTTCTAATTAACTATGTAATTAATTAAAATTGTCATTATATTTATTGGGCGGCAAAAGTAGATTAGGTCATAACATTAGGGTCATTTGTTTTCATAATTTCATAAACCTACGTATAAACCCATTTCAAATCATACATTTGAATAAGTATTATCTATAGAAGATACAATATTGTTAGTTTGTAATAGTATTTTATCGACTTGGTTATATCATTATTAAACTAATGTTACTATGTATTTAGAAAAAAAAAAAAACAGTTAAGTATGTTACATGTATAACCGAATACTTGTAAGAGTTAGGTTAGGTACCATTTGATTTCCACAAAGACATAACCTAGGTATAGTATTTGTGGAATTATATTATTATCTGTGACATAAGTTAACCAGTATAATATTTTGGTTTTGAAGCATCATGGGAAATTATAAAGTGAAATTTCATGTTCCCTTGTGGGTTATGGGGTAAATATTTTACCATCAGTACTAGGAATTCCCTTTATGGACAAGTTTTGATATAAAATTCAAATATTCAAATGTACAAACCCTTAATAATTACGAGAGATGAAAGAAGTAATACATATTAAGTAGAACCGATGATAACTAATTTGTCCATAATATATTTTGTGTTTCTCCTGTCTAAATATTTATCACTGAATTCCTAAACGGTTGACCCGATTTTAATGAAGCTTTTGTCTTCAGGTAAATTCATGAATAGTTTAGATTTACAATATCAAAATTAAAATCTAGAAATTATATTATGTTATCCTTTATGTTCCTTAAAAATAATCTGATTCATAGGTTTTTTTGCTAAGTATATTAATGCTCCAGTTTTTAAAGGGTTCATACGACATATTTCTCATTTAATAGTATTATATTCTAAACATCCAAAGAATGTGGCAGGATTGTGGGAAGCCATACAAAACGGGACAAGGGAATTCGATACGAGTCAAGGACAAAGAAAATGCATGGTAATGTATGGTGCCCTTTTTAAATGAATCCTTTTAGTCATACAAATGGGATTATAACATGTGTTCGTATTATCTTTGACTTGTCTTATAAGTGCTATAGTTGTATGGGGTCAAAGTGCATTATTTCTAGTAAATAGATTTTATTACAGTTCGTAAATATAGAAGTTTTAAGCTGCACAAAGTAGAGTAAGTATGAAGCAGTTACATATTTTGTTTAAATTTTAATGAAACCTATCGCAATTAGACAATTTATTGAAGTCCTAACCAAATTGTGCATTCAGTGAAATGATGGTGTACAATAGCATATCTATGAACCTAGTTGGTTGTAGTATAAGTACCTTATACTTTATGTATTATAATATAACAACTGAAACTCTGAACAAATCAAGATGAAACGTCGGGCTAATCTTCCTATGCAACCTCTACCAGAAAACCTACTCTTTTCTTCTATACAGCTACTTATACCAAACAAGATAGCTAAAAATTTGTCCAGATTCAAGAAACCTGCATCACACAAAAAAGGAAACAGAATACTGCGCAAATCATAACATTGGCAGCCAGCCAAGTGAATTTTTGAAAGGCTCCAGCCCATTTTCTTTTCAGGTCGTCATTGTCGGTTACTAAGGCAAAGGGTCTATTGTAATGAACCCTTGAAGCTCAAAAGGTTAGCAGAACTATGTTTCTACTATTGTGTTCTCTTCGTGTAATTTATTCATTGTTTTAGTTGAGTTTAAATACAATATTTATTTAAGCGTTAAATCCTTTTAACCTCATTTCGTGTTGTACGCGTTGAACTATAAAATTTGTAAGCTTTTTATGAATGCAGTTTTACCATTGAATTTGATATTTAGTTTTTATAGCATTCAAATACTTTAAAATTGAGATTTTTAAATACAACAAATTCTATTTTATTTCCATTTATAAGAATTTCTCTTCTTTTTTTTTCTATGTTCTCAAAAAACATTGAGTTTTTCGAAGAAAAATGTGAAGCTATTGTAAAACATATCTACAAATGTATATTTGTAATCTAGTAGTTTTCCGTCCGTTGCAACTTGCATAGACATCACGTTATCGCGAGACAGAGGTCGTTCCCCTTGCAAATTTCCACCCCCTGTTAATTCAAGATACCACAAGTAATCTTTTAAGTTTTATATTCTAAAAAATATGATTTTATTAAGTATACAAGGTTCTAACTATCTATCTCTATGCTGAGTTTCTCCAACCCGCAATTTTTACTTTTTTAGGGTTCCGTACCTCAAAAGGAAAAAACGGAACCCTTATAGGATCACTTTGTTGTCCGTCTGTCCGTCCGTCCGTCCGTCCGTCTGTCAAGACCCTTTTTCTCAGGAACCCGTGGAGGTATGAAGCTGAAATTTATATCAATTACTCAGGTCTACTGTCCCTTGAAGCTGTGAAAAAATCAAACTTCTAAGCCAACGCAATCAAAAGATACAGCCGTTTATGCCGCAAATTTTCGACACTTGCAAGGGAATCAAAACCTACAGGGTGCTTCCCGTGAACTCAGAATCTTGAAATTTGGTACGAAGCAACGTCTTATAGCATAGATAAAGGAAAAATTACGAAAACCATAAATTTTTAGTTACATCACATAATATATATTTTTTTAATAATTTTAAACTTACTACCACGGAACCCTCGGTGCGCGAGTCCGACTCGCACTTGGCCGGTTTTTATTTGTCAAGGTACACCTTGACAAAAAAAGTAAAAATTGCGGGTAGATACAAGTTTATAATATATCTATTATTTTAAAACGATAGAATGTGAATTGTATAATTCTTTGAAATAAATTTCTCTAAACCTAAACATAATTTCAACAATATTAGATAATGTTAAGAGCAAAGACTTTCAAAAAAACATTGGACGTGATTTTTTAATTATATTTTTTATCCCGACGACTAATTTTTCTAATTGTATAAAAATATACTGGCGTAAAATCAACATCAGATGTGATACAAGAAAGTAGTCGATGCTTAGACTCTCCGTTAATAATATCTCGAAATATTTATCAAATTATTTCACCCTACACATTAACAGAACATTCCAGAATCTAATGGAATTAGACCAATATTCCCAATTTCGGTTCTGTGATTGTCTTGCGGAAACTCGAAGCGGCGACAGATTCCATTAGCCACTTTCCGATGGATCATTCGATTATGGGAGGCTGGAATGGTCTGGAATGTTCCAGAAGATTTAGGAAATAATATTATTTGGTAGGTATTAATATATTGAACACGTATTGGATTTATTTTATTTGTTGTAATGTTTTTGACAGAAAATTAAGATTACCTGCCTGTGTAGGTACCTGTCTTTTTGGGCATAATCTTTTGTGAAATCACAGAGTGTAATTGTTTTAGGTTGGGTTTTTATACTCTTCAATAACTATATCTTGCGGATTTCGTCATAAGTAAAGAAAAATGTCTTGAAATTCCAATTCACATAAACATCCGATATAAAATTAAAATAAAAGGATTATGAAATCGGCGCATTATACTCCATAAATAATATAAACAGACAAGCCATATATCTGATTGTATTGTAACTTATAAGTACTGATTGGTTAATTCAATTAAGATAAACAGATTTCCATTATGCTTTAGAACCTAACTCAAACTCGAACATTAATTTAATAACTACATATTCAAGTGCTTTTTATCGCATAATGTAAAATTATATAGCGATTCGCGAAATATGAAAAAATAATTTATATCATACAGTTCTTTTTTTTCCTTTTAAGGTGCTTTTCAGCCAATAATGTTCGAGGACGTGTAGCGAGAAATGTTATTAGACAATACTATCGCCACAGAATACATAATATGTAGTAGCTAAACGCTACTATCGCTTCAAACGCTAACCGTTTCAAACTTAAAACTAAGTGATTGGTTCTTTACAATCACATTTTTCAGTACACATAATCGCATATTATTAGTGGAAAGGCACCCTTATGCCAGACTTGACACAAATCTTAATACGTGCTTCCTGTGAGACATCACGTAGTCAACTTATAGTAGGTTCGCTTTAAATTAAATCTGACTACCCGCATACATGATAAATGTGTGAGCTTTTTGTTATGTACACGCTTAAATTAAAGTATTGCAAAACACTTTAGAAGAGTAATTTATCGCTCTTGGGTATAAAATAAGTTTAAATGTAGATACATCATAGATGATAAAAGAAAATTTTACTATTGTCGTAAATATAGAACCTACCATATTTCATTTACTTACATTTAATAAATCTTTTAATTACACATTTTTAGTGTAAATATTTGCTTCTTCTATTATGCCTATAAATGAACTAGTAATCATATCTGATCGCTATACAATAGTAAAAGATACTAAATACTGATCATAAAGAGAATTAACAACCAATAAAAGCGGCATATCATTAATGAGATTATGGTATTATTTATTTACGACTTCAGTGTCTAATCAAATAACCATGAACTTTGACCTGGACTGTTTAATATGTCTGACTTCTGATTAAGGAAGATAGAAACTGAAGGTTCATTGTAAATTTAAGGAATAAACTTGAGAAGGAGCGAGGTTATAGTCATATCATAGATATCTAGACAGTTATTTAAGAATAGGCCGTAGACTAAAAATAGACTGTAGACGCCATCTTCGATTTGAAAGCTTACGTTTGAATAATTGAAAGCTTACGTTACAATGTTGGCAGACACAGACATTTCTTAGAAATTTCTAGAAATTTTATACACTGTAGGTGTAACTTATGCTTATAGTCTGAAAATTGGACGAACAGATATTGTTTAAAATAATATATTTTTTTTTAATTTCAGTTGTTATTCTTTTGAACAGATATTGTTTAAAAGAATAAAAACTGGTAAAATTCATACAGCGGTGCTGAGAAAAGAAATTATCATGTAAATATCTTTAAATAGTTAAGATACTGCGTCTCAGCAGCACGTGCCTTTCCATATATTTGACTAATAGTGTTCACATCATAAATTCAACATTATAATTTATGAGGAAATATTATTTTGCTTTACAAGTCGCGTTATCCAGCAAGTCTCTATGTATAAGAAAAGTGAATAAAGCAAGAATCTTTAATATATACTTTATTCGAGCAACAGAAGCTAAAACGAATATATTTTTTTATTTTTGCCTCTTATCTCACAAGCTTTTTAAACGTTGAATTTCATGCCGTTTTCACTAATGTAGAGATGTAGAGCTCTGGCATAAAATACTTATCTATGCTCGTTTTAGAACCTGAATCTTGTTACCTGTTACCTGGTGTAGTATAATATTATCTGTATTTCTACATAGACGAATACACAGGCAGAAGCTAGTAGGTATATCATCTTCGTTCTCCTAATATTCCGCAAAAGGTATATCAGTTCTATAATTTTAGGGGCTTACGGTGTAAAGCTAATATTAATTGTGATTACAGTCTGACTAAAAATTAACAGTGGAAAATCAGACGCTTCAATAAATTCAAATAGAGTTAGAAATATTAAAAATAACATCAAGAAGGTGTAAATAAACTGTAACCATTCCAATCGATTTCCTTCATCTTATATTACAGTACTTAATATATAGAACTGATATTTTTTTTAAACGGAATGTTAAATGTTTTACAGACAATCGCTAGAACCGTGGTGGTGTAAGATTGAAAAGTTCAGGAAAATTGGTGTCATTTAGCTTGTTAGTCGGGGCATCTTATACATATTAATTAGGAAATTACGCATAAATCAATAATCATTTTAATAATATATATTACCTACTCTACATCAATATAAAATATGCTATTCTATTTATACACGCTTTAAAGCATTCAAAAGCACATTTGAAATGTAAAAATTAAATGTATAAAAAAATCAATCGCATATTAACTTTATCTCTACCAATTACATGAAATCTATATTTCAAAATTTGTCTTTGCATATATTAAAACTGTCTATCTATAAATAGAAATTAAAATGGATCCGGCAAACAAAGGCACACGCAGCTTACATAAGACGAACTTTAAGCCTGTCCTTGACCGGGCTGCGGCTTGCGGCTTAGCTACGGTACAGCTACGCAGGCTACGGCTACGATAGGCTACGCTAAGGCTTACCTGGTTCGGCGTAGCCGTCTCCGTGGTCATGGCGGCTTCGGTGACGGTAGCCTACTGGTTTCCCACGAACATGTACTAGGTTACAACCAGCAAACTACGAACGACTCAGCATACTATCGATTGCCTAGTCCTTCCACTAACGCGGTCCGATCAAAGAGTCCACACTGTCATACCTCGATACTACAATATACCCGACGCGAGCTATTCCCGAGAGCGTTCCGCCATTTTCTTTTCGGCGAACGTTAAACCGACGAATTAAAATACAATACAAAAACACTAAGCGACAATTAAAGCTGAAGCGTACAGACACGGAGCATTATAGGATACATTTTAATAATTTTTCTCTATTTAAATCGTGTGAGAGCGAACAAGTTGTTGCGTTTGGGACGTAACCACGGGGGTGTAAGAGAATTTTGCCGGCGGACAAGTGATTCGGGTGGGGTGGGTGTAGAGCGCCTGCGCGAACGAGCTTGTGTGCGTGCCACGCGTGTGTAGCACGCTGACCAGCATACATAGACCTCCCCCTCGCGAACGAGCCCATAGTTCTCAGGGAATATACGCTAAATTCACTGGGCATAAGAGCTCAAGTTGTACTGGTTTTATTCACAAATACAATCGATAATGCAGACAGCTCAGGAAATATCAGACACGGTGTCGGGAGGACAAAGCAAAGCGTTCGCAAAATGTCAGATGTAGGTGGATTTATGTTGGGTTTAATCCAGATTTTAATGTGTTGTAATATAGCATTAAATATATTAAAGTATCATGAAAACCGGTGTTTAATTATATTTTTGAATTATCATCATGCAATTTTTAAGAATAAATCTTAATCCTGAAAACACCTCATACGATAATTCATAATGAGACCTACATGTATGTTTTGTATACTTATTTGTTCCTTTACAAATAATAACCCACTTATAATATAACAATCAACAAAAACAGGATAAGTATATGATATTGCAAAAGACTAAAATCTTAATCCATACTAATATTATAAATGCGAAAGTAACTCTGTCTGTCTGTCTGTTTCTCAATCACGCCTTAACTATAGTTAAACTGAACCAATTGGTATGAAATTTGGTATAGAGATATTTTGATACTCGAGAAAGGACATAGGATAGGTTTTATCCCGGAAATCCTACGGGAATGAGTTTTTCTTTAAAAACGCGGGCGAAGCCGCGGACGGAAAGCTTATAGTATAATATATAAATCTCGTGTCACAATATTTGTCCTCAATGGACTCCTAAACCACTTAACCGATTATAATAAAATTCGCACACCATGTGCAGTTCGATCCAACTTGAGAGATAGGATAGTTTAAACATGTAGGTACAACGGGCGAAGCCAGGGCGGACCGCTAGTATCTCTATATAACTTAGCTACTACACTCTAAAATATTTAAATATGATCATTATTTTTGGAAAAATAGGTCGTCTTATGATATACTAGCCGCTCCGCGCGGTTTCACCCCCGTGGCTCCTCTCCTGTTGGTCGTAGCGTGATGGTATATAGCCTATAGCCTTCCTCGATAAATGAGATATCTAACACCGAAAGAATTTTTCAAACTCTTCAGCTTTATAGTATTAGTATTATTCGACCAAGCCAACTAGACGCTCGGGTGGAATGCGGCCTCCCCGCCCGCTTACCGCCTCAGGTACCGCGTTCGCCTTAGTACGGTTCGCAGCATCGACGCATTCGTACGTTTCGCATCGCTAGTTATTTCTGTACTTTTTATTATTAATCGTTAAAGCTTGTTGTTGACTGTTAAGTTTTTCGTTGTTATTTGTTTAAGTTTTTACTGTGTTGTTATTCATAGACAGCCCTCGAAATGGGGAAAAATAAGACTATTCATAGCGGAGAGCGAACAGTGATATTATTAATATTTTTTTTTTGCTATCTGTACCCGAGACATGGGCGGGTGACGTCACAGTTGAAAAGGGTCTAGTTGGCTTGGTCACGTAGTATAGATTATTATTATCATGTATCTAAATAACTACTTATTAGTAAGTTTCGTAGATTTAATCTTAAAAACTTTGTTCATAATCGATTTTAGAGTTTCTTTAATTTTTTGCATCTGTATTGAAAAAGCTTGTAAAAATTAATTACCTCGAAGTAACTACGTTATTTTCAATACTATTTCTTATAAATCAGAACAAAAAGTATAATATGAATTAATATCCTTTAACTACTTTCAAAAATTTCAAACAATATTCGTCTTTACCATTCACAACTTAAAGTACAATTTTTCGTTCAATTTTCAGTAAATTAGTTCGCGGAATTTCTATGGAAATTCAAATGAAAGGGCAAATTAAGTTGAACAGCGTCGAACCGACGTCGAATTGCAAAAACTTGATCGTACAAACATTTCATATTTGATTTGATTTTTGCAAAGGATGGTTTGATTTATAAATTAAATTAATAATAATTAGGTATATCTAATGGTAACGTCTGTTAATATTTTTTAACGTTGTGAGTAGGTAGTAGTATCTACTAAATTCGTGATACATCGAATAATCTTATGTTCTAGTGAATAATAGATTTCTTATCTCAAAATATAATATATCAAACTCATACCTATTAGAAGAGCTCTATCAGTTTTTAATTGTCGATAGCATTTTACAATTAAAACGCTCTTGTTAAGAACTACTAGGTATCTATCTCTTTGATGCTGTTTGTCCATGTTCTTTGCTGATTTATTTATTTATTTGAGTTAATTTATTTTCCTCTCTTCTAATATTTGTATTCCAATACTGCTCATTTCTCTTTTGTTTTTGTATAATATTACATATTTAATTCTTAACATAAATGTCCATTATATTCTATCTATGTATAATTACAGTTTTATATGTATTTATTATTATTCTTTATTGTATGTTTTTATGCACTATCTACCTTTTTACTGATTTATTTTTCCTATATCCCAAGGTTGCCTGGAATAAATCGCTTTTAAGCGATAAGTCCGCCAAATTGTATCTACATTTATTTTAAGTTACCTATTGTTTCTGTAAATGTCGTTTTTGTGTGCATTGTACAATAAAGTGTTTTCTATTCTATTCTATTTCTAAAACGGCTTAACGATAGAGAGTTTATTTTTATACAAATTTAATGAAAATACTTTAGACAGTGGAAATTTACAATACAGTATGTACCTAGTTACTTGCATAATGACTGTGTATCTTGTTAATAGATACTGTAGTGCTTCACAAATTGAAATATATTTTGAGTTTACATCACAAGCTACAAGTTTTAAATTATCTTAATCTTAATAACATAGTATAAAACAAAGTCGCTTTCTCTGTCCCTATATCCTTATGTATGCTTAAATCTTTAAAACTACGCAACGGATTTTGATGCGGTTTTTTTGAATAGATAGAGTGGTTCAAGAGGAAGGTTTTAGTATATAATTTATTATGTTTTAGACAAAGCGTTATCTTAATATATCACACTAACAAGATGTTGCGGCTTCACTTGTGTAATTCGTAGTCTATTACAGTGCAAATACAGATTAAGTATAAATTATCTTTGTACGAAATTCATGGATCAAATCAGTAAACATTCATCCATGCCCACAAACTTTCATACTTTTTATATCTTTTGGATGTAGGATACGTGGGATAAGATACATGTACAAAAAAAAAGATATCACGCAGTCTGTACGCAGGTACAACCGGTCAGTGAACTCATAAAACGCATGCTAAAAGCCCTGAATAAAAGATGATTCTAGAGCACCCTTGTCGCGCCAGCGTGTACATACATACCTCGTATATACGAAATAATATACATTTGTGGTATATTTTCATATTGCATTGCTTTCCTCATTTAATTTAAAAATATTTTTTTTGTCAGATTGTACCAAATAAGCTCCGAGACTACTAGACTGTTTCTCGAAAAGTCGGGTGATAGTAGAAAGCTACATTATTTATAAACAGCAGAGACAATTTATATAATAATCATTATAGACCAAAGAACTATAAAATAATACATATTTAAACAAACAAGACTATCGTTTGAATAATCTAAAAAGTAAAAATTAATTAATTTCGGATCATCCGATTAAAATGCCACAAGAAGACAAAAATATTAATATAACACACCTCTAGGCTTCCGAGAGACATTAAAAAAACAATTCTATTTAACCATGCCGATTCTGAAACCTGTCCTTTTTTTCTTTTTGTCCTTAAATATAATTTATAGAAACCAGCCGTAAGTATTTTTCACGAATACCTCATTGTTCAAAAGACAAAACATTTTTTTTAATTATCACACACATTAATGAAATCAAAATATTATATACTAGCGGTCCACCCCGGCTTCGCCCGTGGTACCTACCTACATGTTTACGTTTTTTTTTCATAAGCACCATCCTCGTACTTCAAGGATTAAATTCCGCAGCGCACGCGATGACAGAATTTTTATTAAGGAATTTTTTACACCTTGGGTTACATTATTGCATTTTTGGTAAGGATCTCAAATTTTTTTGAAAATGCAATATAGCCTATGTTGCTCAGTGAAGATGCAGCTTTCTAATGGTGAAAGAATTTTTGAAATCGGTCCAGTAGTTTATGCGTGAAAACCATACATACATACATAATTACAAACCTTTCCTCTTTATAATATGATACTTTACCTTTATCTTAGAATTATGTTACTTACTTAGTTCTATAATCTATTATTCTATAGCAAATTTTGTTTATATGCGTATATTTTTAGACTTCAAATTATAGACCATGAAAGAACAGTAGGTAGAGTTAGGTAGGTCATGCGACAAATTGCCTAGGCTTGAAACGAATTACGTAAGAATAGGCTGGATCAATACTAATGCAATTACAGTACTTATGTTTTATTACCAATTAAGTTGGGAATGGCAATAATACATTGGATATTGAAGTAATGAACGGGAAAGTTCTGTTTCTTATACATTGTAGTGATGTCTTTCGAGATATCACAACTACGCTCGTAAAGTCTACGGAAATGAAATGTTCTGAAGATGATGAATAAACGATGTACTTACGGGAAAGTTCTGTTTCTTATACATTGTAGTGATGTCTTTCGAGATATCACAACTACGCTCGTAAAGTCTACGGAAATGAAATGTTCTGAAGATGATGAATAATCGAATGAATAGGTACTTAATTTGCAATGAATCCAGAAATATAGGAAAAGAAAATTATATAAAGACGTGAAAAATATGTGCCCTGTGCCGTGAGCCCGATGATATAATTTTAGAATAATAAATCGTTGAATACATATTAAGTAGTTTCTTTTTAACGCATTGACATTATGCACTTTATACTTTTTTTATATACAATTTGTAAGATATTTTGTAAATGGCAATAAGGTGTATTTTCATACTGTGACTGGATATATTACGTTCATTTTTATAGGTAAGTACAGTATGTATGTATGCAGTAAGTACCTACCTAAGTACATGGTATTTTATATCTTTATCGTACTAAAAATACATGAATCGAAAAATCGTTTCTCTTGACACGTAATAATCTTATCACGCAGACTACATCAAATTTTAAGATATAATCTAATATATTATGAGGTCGAGACAGGCTGGTTCAGAAATAAATCTTTAAATACTTATCAACATGGTTTTTGTATTATATTATTAAATGATATTTATTGAAAAAGTTTATTTAGTATGTATTTTACATTACATTACTTTTCAAAAAAGGATCGTCATTTACCAAATGTATTTAACATTATTAAAATTATTTATTGCCGATTTTCATACCTTGCCAGGATTTATATGATGCTATAGTACCTATATAGTTAAAGAATCGAACAAACAAAGGACAAGTAAGTAAAACCAAAAGAAAAAATACAGGAAGCTGTGAAATGTGAATCCAGCTTTTTCTAAAAGCTCCTACAGTATTGTAGACAAAAAGCGATTTTTTTCTTTCGCTCTTTCTCTACATATAAACAAGTGATTTTTACATCAGCCAGACAAAAACAATCAAATATGTAAAGCAGCAGAAAGAAATGTGACATGTAATAGTCCTGTCGTAAGAAAGAGATAGCCTATTTCTATCTCTCTCTGTATGAACTTGTCACTTGACCTATTTTTCAGTTATCCCACTTTTGCAGCTTATGGGCTTCAAAATTATAATTTAATTTTTTGTGAAGTATGTTTAATGCTTGGGAAAAATTTAATTATGGAATTGAGTAAATTTATAATATATTTTGTAACTTTTGTGAACATTACGAAATATTTTTGGTTACGAATTCGATTTACTTTTCACATAATCGGATGCCTATTTATCTGTATACTGCATTACGCTCGTGGATTCGCCCGCTTCCCCTGGGAATCACTCTATGTATATTAGAAAAACGTATTGTAAAATCCATTACGTAGTTTTTAGTCATATATAGGGACAGACAGACATAGAGCGGAAAGCAACTTCGTATAGACTATGACTGTAATGATATACTATGTCGTCTGCATGCTAATCCTAATTAGCTATAGAATGGCTGTAGCGATTATAATTAGGTTACTTAATCCCTAACCGTTACAGGCTTCATTTCTATTATATTACACATAAATTTCGAATAAATGTATCTTACGTTCGATTGAAAGCTTTATAAGAGATAATACCTACTGTCTTTTGATGTTTTAAGCGAGGATTTTTGTGAGTAATGCTAAATATCTAGGTATTATCCATATAGTTTGTCTTCCTATAAAATTGGTATTAACTTTTCATCAGGTTTTATGTAAATAAGTATTTAGCTCAAATGGTGCATACGTTGACCCAAAGACCCGTATTACAAGGCTTCTTTAAGCCCTAGAAAGAAACATATACCCTATAACGTAGTCTTTGACCAGTTAATAGTCATCGACAGGAAGGGTTTAACGGGAAAGTTAAAATTAAATACATTTTTGCAAAGAAGTAGTTGAATGTTGAATACCTGAGTATTGTGAATAGTTTTTTACTTGATGCTTGAAAGTGTATTAATCTTTTCGAATTGGTGGTCATTGTATACTTGAAATTATTATGTGTAAGTATATTCTCACTATTATTCCCGCGTAATATGGAATTTTTTGTTAATGCTTCACTGGTAAAAAAACCGCGAAACAGACAAATACTTGAGCTTTATAATGCTAAACAGATTATATAATGAGAACATAAAGTAAAATTAAAACAAGATTTGCATGGGAACTGTTTATCTCTTTAGCTATGTAATATGTGTCTCACTTTATCGTAACATAAGTATGGGCACAGATTAGAGAATAGTTACTTCGTAACAGATACATCACTCCCATACAAAAGCTAAAATACCTACGCTATATTTACCTACAAAATGCGCCGCAACTCGGCTGCAGTAAGAAATGTACTCTACGAACACGCACCGAGAAGCGAGTTTCCCGCGCACGCCGCGTGATTGCGTCATCAAACGAAAACTTTAGGGTTGTACCGAGCGCGTAAATTAAACACAGAGTTGCTGAAACACTTAATTTTTTATTGTTCATTATATTTGTTACATTATACAATAAAAAAAATGAAATCTTATTGATAGTAGTTGTTTCCTTCGGTTTCACCCGCGTGGACCCGCTATATGTGTCTCCTGGATAAAAAGTAGCCTGGTAGGTTTGTGAGTTTCTTTGTTACTGCGTGGCTCGGGGGCTGCTGACTATATGGCTGAGATTTACGGGTTCATGGGTAGAGGGTTCATTCGGGTGAATCTGCGGCCACAAGACCAATACAGATAAGAATTATATGTGCTTTAATACATCGACACCCGTCCACATCGCAATTATAACCGGGCGTCTTGGTAGCGAGCGCGGGAAACGTGACGCGAGTGCGCAGTCTCGCGTGTGCCAACCAACTGCCGCTTGGGTCGGTCTAGGGATGGCGATCTGAGATCGATTAATCGAAGGATCGATTTTTCGAGCAGAAAATATCGATTTTTTAAATCGATATGAAGTACTGTGTCGATTCACTGAATCGATATATCACCCTTGAAAATCGACATTCGATTTTTTCTGTTTTGGTATAAAATAAAATAAATAAATAAAAATAAAAATAAAATAAAATTGATTTATTTCAGGAGTATTTCCCATACAAGAACATTCAACTTCAAATACAAAAAACCATACAATTATTTGCATTTAGTTGAATGTGCCTGAATTATAAGAGTGCTGCCGGTTAAAGAGTTAACTACTCATAAACTCGCGAGATGGCTGTATGTTTAGTATCCTTTACTCGCCTCTCTTTAATAAAAAAGTTACGTTAGTAGTCTTTGACTTTATGTATCTATAATCTGTGACGATTGATATTGCAATTTGCATTATTCATTTGTTGTTGTCGTTTATTGAATACTGTTATTAGCTTAATATAAGTATTTTCATGATTGATAAGTAATTGATTTTCATCAGATTTTCATGTAGTGTTTGTTGCGAAATAATAACTAATTGAGAGTAGGTAAGGTAAGTAAATAAGTAAAGCGCTTCTTATTTTTCACTTTGACGCTATTATTTTCAGTTTGTTCTGTTATTGTTTGATATCCTTATAGTTTGATACGGTAATAAAAATAATTGTTTTTTTTTTGAATCCCCTGATTTTATTGATAAGATTTCGTTAATTGCAATATTAATCTTGTTTTCAGTAAAATTGCTACAAATTTACATTGTAAATGCAAACTTGAAAAAAAGATCGATTTTTTAAGAATCGATTTTGTAGGCCTCGATTTTTTCGTGAATCGATTCATTAGACTACGATTCGAATCGATTTAAAAATCGATCTTTTTCGTAAAGAATCGCCATCCCTAGGTCGGTCTCGGTACCGACCTACTGTGCGGTAGGCTCTTATAGCGCGACCTTGAGCGAGTGACGGAGGCCTGGTATGGGGTCTTAATAATCCTACTAATATTATAAATGCGAAAGTTTGTGAGGATGTGTGTGTGTTTGTTGCTCTTTCACGCAAATACTACTAAACCGATTACAATGAAATTTAGTACACATATAGAGGGTATCTTGGATTAACACATAGGATAGGTTTTATCCCGGAAATCCCACGGGAACGTGAACTATGCGGGTGTTCCTTTGAAAACGCGGGCGAAGCCGCGGGCGGAAATCTAGTTTACTTATAATTAACTGTTCGTACCTACTCGTACGAAAGCTTTTTATATTGAAAGTGAAAGTGTGAAAATAAAACGAATTTAAGTAACGGAAAATAAAATTTATTTTATCTACGTCCTCTTAACAATATTTGTGCTTTCAATAACAACGATCTTATTTGTTTAAAGTTTCGTTAACAACTTTGCATCTGTTCGCAGCCGCCATTACTGCTCCAATGATTGCTGATCGGAAACCTGTAAATAAAAAGAAAAATTAAATTAATATAATTGATATTTAATAAGCTTTCGCTTAATAAGCTTCATTTAATAACATCGTTACAATATCTCGTTTCTAATTTTTCTAAATTAGTATAACTATACCAAAAAGGTGAACGACCTATCTATGACTATCATATTATGATAGTACGTAGTAGTAGTAGTAGATATATCTATACATTTTATTTCAGCATAAATATACCATTTCTAAACAAGTCATACTGTAGAAGATTAGAAAAACTCGAGTCAGGGTGCGCTTTTATTATAGTTTGCATTCATGTCCAATTTACATGCGTTTTAAAATTACATAGGAATACGGTGTTCGAGCTTTTGTCTCTATAAAACACATTTTGCTCTAGCAACGCCTGTATACACAACAAATTTAGATACGTTCTCACCTCAATGCTTAAAATTGCATTCAGACATTGCTCCCTGACAATGAGACAAAATTGCAGACATTACTCCCTGCATACATAAAACCGAATAAAAAGTGCAGAACTATTGAAGATCGAGAAATTTGATTTTGAAAGGTCACCACGGTAAGGCGAAGTATGCGAGCTCGAATACGGCATCGTAATCAATGTTTTGTGTGGGTACTCTACTTTTCAAATACTTTAAAATAATTTAATATAATCTGCATTTAATGCTTTAAAGCTAAAAATGACGAAAAAATCAAATAATTCTCTATTCCTTTTTATGTTAAACAGGCAATCGAGCTGATAGTTCACTTGATGGTAAACTAAAATATTTTTTTCTAACAAAACTCACCATTCTGTTCCAGATGATACGTGCCCTCAGCCGTGGACCCCCCAGGGGAAGTGACATTATCCTTCATAGGCGCTGGATGCCCTCCATCCTTCAGCATGGCAGCTGACCCCAGGGTGGTCTGTGTCGCCAGGCGCAAGGCCAGGTCGCGGGGCAGCCCGCAGCGGACACCACCGTCCGCTAGAGATTCTATTAGCATGTAGATCTGAAATGATTTCATATTATAAACTATTTTTCGTAATAATAATAAATTTCATTCCTAATAATCACGGTAAACTAACATAGAATCCATCCTATTAGTCAATAAACTGAGAGATACCTGTGAAATTAAACAATTTGCAGTTGCATTGAAAGAATGATAAAAGGAAGAAAGAAGTCAATTGTTGTAAAATTTGAATGTTATTATGCTCTCAGAAATACGTGGATAAATAAGCGTGCCAAATGTTTCTGGACGATTCGATCCATTGTATTAAAACAGGAAATGCGCAGAAGAGCATTCCAATATTATGTATATTTTGTGTCAATATAAAGTACCTATTAAACGACATTATTTCAATCACAACAAGTATAATTTAGTTTCTACAGGATGTCCCACTGTTACATTACTAAGCTCAAAGGCGGTTATAGTTTTGCATACACTGAGTACGTAAAAAATTCTTATAAAATTCCAGACGCATTTTTTTTCAAATAGATGAATTTTTAAAACTATGTGTACACTGTACACCCATAACAAGTAACCCGCCCAACTTTGCCACCAGCACGTGAGCTATCGTTATGTTTTCATAGACAAAATGCTCACATTAGAAAAGCGGTATGTGCCGGGTACGCGAAGCTAGAGAAGAAAACATGGATTTTCAGGAAGAATTTAGCAAAAAATTTTTGACGTAATTTTGTTGATTAAGTATTTTTTACGTGATCAGTGCATGCAAAGCTACAAGTCCCTTCGCACTTAGTATACCAATAGTGGGACACCCTGTATATACAAACAAGTGTAGAAACAATGCAATTTGCAGTGGTGGCAGGTGTAGAATGGTACGATTGACTTAATAATATCTTCTCATGATTTTTAGAAATTGCAGTGCTTTTGATTATATTATGTAATAAAGGAGCAATACGTTTAAATAAGTTATGGTTCATCATAAGACTTAAAACAAAAAAAAAATATGTAAATTTATTAGAGTATTATGTACAAAACATATCTTGATTCAATTCACTTTTTTGAGGTTTTACATTTTACTGTAAAATTTTTTTTGCTTGATTGATTACTTACACCCCTAGACTGATGAATTCTAAAGTAGGTAATAGCTTAAATGACCGTACTACAACACCGGATTGCAACAAATTTTATTTATTATCATTTATCACCTTTCCTTATCACGTGGAACTTATTGAAACATTTTCATTTTGTTTATCACCAATCCTATCCTATCCTACTATCATAAATGCGAAAGCCTGTCAGGGTGGATGAAATATGTGATATGTTTGAACTCTTTCTCAAAAACGACTGGAAGGATTTGGATGAAGATATATCTTTCGGAGATTCCTCGCGATTAATTTCAACGTCCGCCATGATCGTAAATAATAAAAAGAATCAGTGCGCACAACTGGCGCGGTTGGCTGTCGGGCGGCAAGTGTCGGTCGAACTGACACCCCCCAACCTACCAAACTACTGACTCAAGGAAAATGTCATTGTCACTT
This sequence comes from Colias philodice, assembly GCF_061535455.1. Classification (NCBI taxonomy): domain Eukaryota; kingdom Metazoa; phylum Arthropoda; class Insecta; order Lepidoptera; family Pieridae; genus Colias; species Colias philodice. Next base: position 3,009,511 of record NC_143109.1, on the reverse strand, counting down.
GTCATTGTCATAAATTCATTCGTTAAAACTTCAAGTCTTACTATGTCAATATCCAAAATACTCACAACTTTACCAGTAGATGGCGTTATTATCAACTGAATAAATCAATACTCCGACACGGCCATTCTGACAATTAGCGCGTTCTCGCGCGATTTCTAAACCTATTTAGCTCTGGTCACAACTTTTCGTCAAGGCTTGTAACGTAGAACCTACATAAAGCGCGAAGCTTCCCATGTAGAGTCAACACATGAAGCGCGGAGCTTCCCATGTAGAGTCAACACATGAAGCGCGGAGCTTCCCATGTAGAGTCAACACATGAAGCGCGAAGCTTCCAATGTAGATAGAGCAAACACATGAAGCGCGGAGCTTCCCATGTAGAGTCAACACATGAAGCGCGAAGCTTCCAATGTAGATAGAGCAAACACATGAAGCGCGGAGCTTCCAATGTAGATAGAGCAAACACATGAAGCGCGGAGCTTCCAATGTAGATAGAGCAAACACATGAAGCGCGGAGCTTCCAATTTAGATAGAGCCAACACATGAAGCGCGGAGCTTCCAATGTAGATAGAGCCAATACATGAAGCGCGAAGCTTCCAATGTAAAGTCAACACACGAAGCGCGAAGCTTCCAATGTAGATAGAGCCAACACATGAAGCGCGAAGCTTCCAATGTAGATAGAGCCAATACATGAAGCGCGAAGCTTCCAATGTAGATAGAGCAAACACATGAAGCGCGGAGCTTCCCATGTAGAGTCAACACATGAAGCGCGGAGCTTCCCATGTAGAGTCAACACATGAAGCGCGAAGCTTCCAATGTAGATAGAGCAAACACATGAAGCGCGAAGCTTCCAATGTAGATAGAGCAAACACATGAAGCGCGGAGCTTCCCATGTAGAGTCAACACATGAAGCGCGAAGCTTCCAATGTAGATAGAGCAAACACATGAAGCGCGAAGCTTCCAATGTAGATAGAGCAAACACATGAAGCGCGAAGCTTCCAATGTAGATAGAGCAAACACATGAAGCGCGGAGCTTCCCATGTAGAGTCAACACATGAAGCGCGAAGCTTCCAATGTAGATAGAGCAAACACATGAAGCGCGGAGCTTCCCATGTAGAGTCAACACATGAAGCGCGAAGCTTCCAATGTAGATAGAGCAAACACATGAAGCGCGGAGCTTCCAATGTAGATAGAGCAAACACATGAAGCGCGGAGCTTCCAATTTAGATAGAGCCAACACATGAAGCGCGGAGCTTCCAATGTAGATAGAGCCAACACATGAAGCGCGAAGCTTCCAATGTAAAGTCAACACACGAAGCGCGAAGCTTCCAATGTAGATAGAGCCAACACATGAAGCGCGAAGCTTCCAATGTAGATAGAGCCAATACATGAAGCGCGAAGCTTCCAATGTAGATAGAGCCAACACATGAAGCGCGAAGCTTCCAATGTAGATAGAGCCAACACATGAAGCGCGGAGCTTCCAATGTAGGGCCAACACATGAAGCGCGGTGTTTCCGATGTAGGGCCAACACATGAAGCGCAAAGCTTCCAATGTAGTGCCAACACATGAAGCGCGGAGCTTCCAATGTAGGGCCAACACATGAAGCGCGGAGCTTCCGATGTAGGTAGAACCAACACACGAAGCGCGGAGCTTCCAATGTTTAATTTACGCGTGAAGCGCAGGGCTTCCAACGCTAAACTTTCGCATGAAGCGCGGAGCTTCCACTGCTAAATTTACACCATTAGCTCCTCTTAGGAAAGGAAAAAGAAACAAGCGTCTAGAGATGCGATCCTTTATTAGCATTGATCAACAAAATAAATTGTAAAAATTTCTATTAACCAAAACATCCAACAACAAAAATAATGGAAAAATCATCATATCGCAACCGTCGACATAATAAATACAATCGTGTATCTCAACAAATGCCGTTTACTTTGGCGACTAATCATTTTATTTTAACGTAACTCAATATTTAATTATTAATTTTTGAAGCCGATTAGAAAAATAAAACTCACTCTTATTACAAATCATCAAATTGATTAGACATTTCTGGTAAACTCATAGGATATTTACTCAGCTTTTCATGACACACATATTGCGCATGGTATTCGAATTCAGCTCACGAAAATCAATACACAACCTGTCAGAGCCATCCTTCTTCTTCACGAGGATCGCCGGGCTTGAAAATGGTGACGTACTCTCGCTGATAATGTTTTTAGACTGGAGGTCAACTATTATGTCAATCATGGCCTTGCGTTCCGCGGGGGCCAGGCGATAAGGTTGACGCTGCACTATTTTGTTCGGATCTTATAATCTAATTTCCATCTCACCTGTTGTTACGACCGTCTGAGAGTTCCCCTTTACGAAGTTCTCATTAAAATTTTCAATAATAGCACGTAAACGAGCAATATCTTGGATGTCTGTAAGGTAGGTATCGATTGCTTCGATATCGGCACTTTGCAAAGCACAAACGTGCGCACGAAATCGCGAGAAACGTGAACGCCTTTATTTTTAATTATTAAGTTTACCCCGAGTCGCGTAAAAACATCAAAATTTTTTTTTAACATCATCCATCTCTATAGGCAAAGTAATACGGGAAAAAGAATGAGTGAAAGTGGAACCAATACCAGTTAGACGCATAAATAAAAAAAAATATCGTACACCGGTCCTAATGTCAGCGATAGGTTTACGAATGAGCGAGCAGTTAGATCCACTATCTATGACGGCTTGTAATTGAAATCTACCAACAATAATTTTAACAAGCGGCGATTCTGACTAGACACACACAATATATTAACGGACTTTGTATCATTGCTTTTTTTTTTAATTTTTCGTCTCGTTGTTTAGAGAAACACACCTGCTCTGTATGCAGCAATTTGCAACAATAAGTGCACTGAACATTTTTATCGACAGGCGGGGAACATTTTAATTAAAACGTTTCCGAATGTGAAACCTTAGTGTGCGGACGGAATTTACAACTTCGCTTATAGTGCCCCATTTTGCCGCAATTGTGGCACATAACATGGTCATTTGTTTCAATTTAACGCTGCTTAAAGTCACTACAAAAAGAGCTCGAAGTTGAAGGTCGTTTATTATTTTTATTAATTTGAGGGTAGGTAGCAACGTGTCTATCTAATGTTACAAAGTCCGTGGGGGTATTTTTTTTATAAATCTGATCGTACCTGATCGTCAGAGATACCTGACATGACGACTTCGATCTCGTTCGCCTCGCTCACGCTGTCTCCAGTCGATCGATCATCGCCAGCTTGTTGGTGGAGTATTCCACGTAGCCAGTTGGTGGTGTATACTGTATCTGATTCGGCGGATTGGTTCGCCGATTCTCGGAAATATGTCTCGCTCGTAGTAGCAGGGTGTCGGTTAAATACACTGGAGGAATGATGGTCAGATCCCACCGCTGCTTTCGGAGATTCCTCGCGATTAATTTCAACGTCCGCCATGATCGTAAATAATAAAAAGAATCAGTGCGCACAACTGGCGCGGTTGGCTGTCGGGCGGCAAGTGTCGGTCGAACTGACACCCCCCAACCTACCAAACTACTGACTCAAGGAAAATGTCATTGTCACTTGTCATTGTCATAAATTCATTCGTTAAAACTTCAAGTCTTACTATGTCAATATCCAAAATACTCACAACTTTACCAGTAGATGGCGTTATTATCAACTGAATAAATCAATACTCCGACATATCTATACATTGATTTACCTCAGAATAACACATGAGCCATAGAAAAGACACAGCTTGCTAAATAATACTTACATACGCCGGTCCACTGCCACTCAAAGCGGTCACAGCATCCATCTGGTACTCCGGCACCTCATCACAAGTGCCCACAGCCTTGAACAGCTCTGTAGTGACCTTGGCATCATCAGCTGTAGCCCTGGAACCCCTGCTGAAGGCAGCAGCACCTTGCTTGACTAGTGCTGGGGTGTTCGGCATCACTCGTATTACACGGGCTTCGGGGGGGAGGACCTGGAAATATAATGATCACTATTATACTATACTAGCTTTATGTACGCGGCTCACCCGCTTTGGAACTTACTTAGCAAATGATATACCTTCCTCAAGAACCAAACTAATTAAAAAAAAGACGTGTGGCACTCGGGGACTGCCGCGGTAAAGCTATTGCATGCTATGCCTTCAAGCCACACCTCCGCCCGTTGGAGTGGGGAGCGTGAGGTTTTTTCGTTACGGAATTTCTCGATTCGGTCCCCGCGCTCAAGGCCCGCGATAGAAGCTATGCAATAGCTTAAAAAAAACTTCATCAAAATCTGTTGCTAAGTTTTAAAGATTTAAGCACATAATTATACACACAATAATAGATTAAGATTTAAGGACAGATAGCTACAACAACTTTGTTCTATACTATTTGTATGCAGAGATAAGTATTATAATGAAGAGAATGTGAAAAACATTTAAATGAAAATTCTAAATTATTTTTTATTCACTTTGTGTGCCCAGTGCGCTGAGACAAACGTCAAAACGCAAAGGAATAGAATCCGCTATCGATACTATAATTGATTAAGCGTATGATGTTTTGCTAAGGATTTGTTCACCCTACCAACAACGACGATGACCGCGACCAAACGTCATGAGCTTATGTCAATAATTAGCGATAGCAGTTTCTATTCCTTAGCTTTATTCTATTCTCTGACATTTGTCTCGGCCTGCTTGTCCCTTTGTTTTTGAGGTATTAACAACTACACCGCGGTTTTAACCGCATAATCTCGTTAGTAAAGGAAACTAAATAGAAACGATTGATTTTAAAACCGCATTTTGTTACAGAAAAGATATTTTAGGATATTTACTTAAATCTCGATATTTTTATGTAAGAAACAGTTAGTATAGGCAACTGCAATATTTGCAAAATTGTGTTTTCTTTTTATGCTACGAGTATTAAAGAAAAAACACACAAGCAATCTCTAGTATTCCGATTTTTTAACGAAGTGTGTGTATCTGGGCTTTGCGGTTTACCACTGGGAAAAACTATATCTTAGATGGCTTGATTAAAATATATTTTATCTTCTAAATAATAATATCCTACTTTTAATACACATTTAAGTATCCTTATAAAGCTTTATCCTCACCTTTTCAATACTAGCTATCGATACACCCATAGCAACAGAGATGAACAGCTTATTCTTGGAAGCCTGCAGATCCCTGATCTCCTTCAGCGCTGGACCCACTACATCTGGCTTCACAGACACTATGACTACTTCTGATCGCTCGACCACTGGTTTGTTCTCGAAGAGGGCTGTTGCGCCTAGACCCTGGTAAATTGGAGTTGGTATTTAGAATGTGATTGTGAAATAGAATGATTTCGAAAAGTGCTGTTGCTCCTAAACCCTGGATAAAATAGTTTTTTTTTATTGGGAATAGGGAAGCGCACTGAGATGTGGTCTAAGATGGAAAGCGCTTCCCTAGGAGGTATCTACCTGTTCGCTCTACGCTCTAGTTTTTAGTGATAGTAAATTGGAATGAAGAATATAAGAATTTTATTGAAATTACTGTAGGATGTAATGTGAAATTTTATGTTTCAATATAAAAGTAAATTATGAGTAATAAGCCACAGCAATGTTTCCTGAATTGTTAAATTGTAAATGTATTGTTTTTCTGCTGAAACAAGGATTTGAATTTAAATTTTTATTTATTGACTCACGGAAAAGAGCTAATTAATGACAATCTTTATAAATTGACTAGCTGTCCCGGAAAACGATATACTATCTTGATAGATTTAGATGTTGATGTGATGTGTTGATGTCATAGACCTACAAAATCCCATGTCAACCGGTCAAGCCGTTTCGGAGGAGTTTAACTTCAACGACACGAAAACGTTATATACGAGTAATACATAATTAGTTTAGATATTATAAGTGGAATAGTTTTTTCATAAAATATTACTAAAATTGCATAATTTACATGTCTACGTTAGTCCTGTTTCTGACTGAGCTACGGTGACCTTTGTTTCCACGTTTCAAGGTTTACCGAGTTCAATCAATACAGCCAGCCAGCTTTAATATTTGTGATCTTTACAGTTTCTCTTCTTCCTTTTCAAATAGATTATAAGAAATGTATTTAAATAAACTACTTTATTTTATTTATTAAAATAAAATCAGTTCAGCTGTTATTGAGTTTTATTTTCAGTATTTTTTACCTATATTACCTATAATTCGAGGTGAATCTGTAATTTTTGAAGAAATTCGTACAATTAGCGCTTGGCGCTTGGCACTAAATAATGATAGAGTCGAAAAACTACATCAGATATTTCAAATCAAACACATGAAATTATAAGGGAATCTATACTTAATTTTATATAACTGAAGAATTTGTTTGTTTGAAAGCGCTAATCTCAGGAACTACTGGTCCGTTTTGATAGCCCGTTTATTGAGAAAGGCTATACCTATATTATCACGCTAAGACCAACAGGAGCGGAGCAATGCTGGTAAAACCGCGGGGCACAGCTAGTTTATAATAAAAATGTCATATTCGGAACAATATTGTTCGCTTATTGTTCGCATAAAGTCTATGTTACTCCGATATGAAGATATTTATTATTTATACAACCATCACGAATGTAAATAATACTTTATCTAAACACGCTAGAATATCAAATGAGAGCACACAAAGTCAAGGATTTGTGACGCAAAATGATATCTCTGTATCAATAATTGTTTATAATTATACTAAACTAGCTACCCGCGCGGCTCCGCTCCTGTTGGTCATAGCGTGATGATACATAGCCTCTATCCTTCCTCGATGAATGGGCTATCTAACACCGAAAGAATTTTTCAAATCGGACCAGTAGTTCCTGAGATCAGCGCGTTCAAACAAACAAACTCTTCAGCTTTATAATATTAGTATAGATAATGAACGAATTGCGCTACTAAACTAAGGAATAAAATGTGCTAGTTGCTCTACCTTCTACTATTTTAGATAACTTATACATATACAGGGTGTCCCACTATTGGTATACTAAGCGCGAAGGGACTTGTAGTTTTCAACAATTTTCTGCTAAATTTTTCCTGAAAATCCATGTTTTTTTCTCTAGCTTCGCGCAGCCGGCATTTACCGCTTCTCTAATGTGAGCATTTTGTCTATGAAAACATAATATCACGTGCTGGTGGTAAAGTTGCGCGGGTTGCTTGTTTTGGGTGTACACATAAGAGTTTTAAGAATTCATCTATTTGAAAAAAATGGGTCTGGAATTTTATAAGTATTTTTTACGTACTAGTCAGCGTATGCAAAACTATAACCTCCTTTGAGCTTAGTATACCAACAGTGGGACACCCTGTATAATATATTTGATTCACAAAGATTGCCTACTAATATTTTTATCAAATAAGTCTAAGTAGTACAAGCCGTTTCTAATGGCCCGGGTTAAATAAATAAGTTCACCTACTGACTTGCTAGTGAAAAAATAATTAGCGCAATAGACATATTATTTTTTTGTATTTGAAATAAATCGTAACAATATCTCTAATATAATCTATACCTATTTCAATAATAATACCTTAAAAGCCTCAGCACTGGCCAGATCCGCGGGATGTACGCTAGCTGTGATTTCATCTGGTTTTGCTAATCCTGGAATTACAAACGGGGGAATAATTTGATAACAGCAAAATGTCGGATTGAATTCAACGCCATCTAGTGTTTAATGTAGGAAAGCTTTTCTTGTACAGTCTAGTAAATTCAAAAATTCATTCTTGGTGTACTTAAAATACTTAACTATTTGCAAAATATGCATGCTTGTAAAAATGTTTAATATCAAAAGTGTTTGTTGTACATTACTTAGAAATAACCTTGTAAAACTTATAGATTTGTGTAGAAACATACTTTGTTTTCATTTAAATTGTATTTCAAAGAATAGAAATACATTTTGAAATTAAATGTTGCAGCTGAATTAATTTATTCATTACTTCTATCAATTAACAGGAACTAGGGCGGTAGGGCCAAATTCATTATTTACTTAAATGATTAAAAAACTGATACCAATATTTAAAATGTCTAATTCATATGAATAAAATGTAAATTAATATGTTTTTAGTTAATAAAAGATATTTCACTTTCATTCAATTTACCTGCAGATATGAATCCATTGGCCAGCGCAAACGCCAATCTGCCGCCTCCAATAAATCCGATCTTCATGGCTTCTTGTAATGATACTGAAAATAATATGATAATAATTAATTACCTAATTTAAATTGTTGCTATAATAACAGAAATCGGACGTTTTTATCATATAGAGATAATATAGACTGATATAGATAGCTTAACAAATAGCTTGAAATGATTTAATATTTTTGAACAAATTGCTTTTCTTAGATTTTTTACAGAATAAACGTTTCGATTTTAAATTACAATATCATGGAAGTGTTTTCTTTTTATCCCTTTTTTATTATTCAAAAAAAATCGTATTCAAGCCAACAAAAATTTTCCCCTTAAACCTGTAGGTTTTCTACCTTTACCTACTTCTATTCACAGTGTAACAAAAACTTAAAATTCTACATTAAATAAATAAATAATATGAAACTTACTCCAAAATAACTAAATATCTTGCACGATGCTACTCGTATAATGCAAGGTACCTAATACATAAATACTAAAAATCTTCTTCTATTAAGTATTCCCTTATCTAACGACTTTTATCATATTACCTATTACGCGTCTTAGAAAGTAATCTCCTGTGATTATCTTGTAAATAAATCAAATATTATAATAGTAAAAATATTTAGTATAAAATATATTTATAGGTACCTAGTAATAGGACAGATTTTTTATATTCCAATGAATGATAAATTACTTACTAGTGTATTACTTTGCTGTCTCAACTCTTTGTAACTTACCAATTCATATATTTTGACAAGGATTTTGACAATCATAATATTTATTCACTCGCCCAGAATAACAAGATAACCTATGATACCTATGATCTAAAATTTAATTCAAATATACGTAATACGTATATTTTAATTACTTATCACTACATATAGTATAAAACAAAGTCGCTTTCTCTGTCCCTATTTCCCTATGTCCCTTTGTATGATTAAAATTTAAATCTTTAATACTACGCAACGGATTTTGATGCGGTTTTTTTAATAGATAGAGTGATTCAAGAGGAAGGTTTTAGTATATAATTTATTAGGTTTTAGACAAAGCGGGCGAAGCCGCGGGCGGTAAGCTAGTTACATAATAACTTATTTAAGCTTGTAAGTCATATTGCACGCCTCATAAGCGAAGCGTTGAGGTGGGTACTACTGTCACTTCGCGCAAAACATCTGATTTTTCAAACTTAAAATGTCTTTATGTATCATACATTGCACTTGTAAGATAATACATACACACACATATTAAGAAAAAACACTATTTTTAACGTTCATGATATTTTTGATGTCATTTTTGTTATTTAAACTAGTTAAAAAACAGTTTAAAAAAGTTCTGTCTTGGACGTCCGTGTGTCTGTATGTGCGGATCCTTTTTCTTGTTAACACGATAGCGACCGAAATACTTTACTAATCGAGTCTTTTTTTTTCTCTTACGCTTGAGTATGCTCAGGAATAGAACCCTTTCATTTTTCAGGGTCTGATTCGATGTGGTTTAATTGTTATTAAATAAACAAAAATAATAATTAATAAATATTTATTAAAAAAAAATTATGAGGCGTGCACTTTTGGATTTTCCAAATTATTTAAATCTGCAAAAGAGTTGTGTTCACTGTTCAATCCTATGGAGATTTTAATCGATTATCAAAATATAAAATTATGATACTTGCTTTAAACAAACACACACAAACTGTTAAAATTGTTTCTTAAATTTAGGATAAACTTTTGTCAAAATTATAAAATAGCAGTAGTTACACTAAATTCTAAAACTAATATTGCTTACTTATAGATATTTAATTCCAGTCAAGTAGTAGGTATCGGTCAATTAAGGAAAGCTGGCATGTTCACAGTACTCACACTTATGCAATTTCACTTACAGTATGTTCAAAAATAAATGCGACTCTAGTTTCATTTTAGACTTGAATTGTAAAATGGGTGCGTTGTAGATAAATATATGCAAATATAATTATGAAAGCTCTCATAATTTACCTGTAAAATTATAATTTAAAAGTAAATCAATTGATGAAGTTAATTATTTATTCTAATAATAATCAATTGGATAAAAGTATTAATAATTATTCAATTATCAAATAATAATTAAATTTCAGGTCATAAAAACAATACAAATAATACGTGCGCTCACTTTCTAATGGTCTAAAATATAATATACATTACCATAGTAAATTTACTCAGAAAATGCATACAAACAGTGTGATAATCGGATTGTCTGTAATTTATTTTTCCTTTAATTTTTATCACATTCCCCTCCTTTTCTAATAGGTTTCATCCTACTACTATTTTTTTTTTGTTTAAAAAATTATCGACCCCGGTCTAACACACGGATGGTTGTTTTGATAATGATTTAAATAACGGACGTCTTCTGCAGTTGCTGAGCAGTCTTGTCCTGACTTTGGTCGAGTAAAGATATCTAAGAAATATTATATTTGTAGTAAGTACGTAATACCTACCAATACGCGCTAACAAATATGTGTTACATGTTTATTGTATAATTTTCACACTATTGGTTTTAAACTCAAACTCAAACCTTTATACAATTAGACTTCTTCTAGAAGCACTTTTGAATCGTCATAACAGTTTTAACATTTACCACCAATTCAGAAAGCAGTATCTATAGAGAAGAAGAATAATCTATTTAATCATAATCGTAATCTTCTACTTCACTGAAACTTTCATCGCTCGAAGTACTCGCCGTCGGAATTTCTTAATGTTATTATAAATGAGTCAGTGTAATTATCTACTTTTGGTTCTAATTGAATATATTTTTCCTCATGTTCTCGCGTCTTTCTCCAAACGTCACTAAACATATCCAGACTAATAGCATTTGCTTCCTTTCTAAATAATTCTTCCACAGTTTTCAAGTTAAAGTTCACATTTTGTGATGCTACTTTCCCTTTAATAATTATGCCCCATAGTAACTCTATTGGGTTGAGTTCTGGATGGTATGGTGGAAGGCGCAATACACTATGTCCATGATCTTTGAGGATTGCATCAAGTAGGTAAAAATGGTGTATAGTTTGGCTTATTTTTTTAATAATGTGATAACTCTGATTATTAATTAGTAATTTGATTTTTGAAAAAAAAAAATGCCGATTTTAGTCAAAATTTATATTTTTCTAACAAGATCCTTATCATCCAAATTTCCACCTTGGTGAGAAAAATTGACATTTCTAATGAAAATGAACAAAAAATTAAATGATTTTATTAAATACTGTAAAATAGTCTATAATTCTTCCATTTACTGTATCACAAAATTCTTCATAGATTTTTAGATATTCGTACTACACCAATTACATCACCCTGTATTTATAAACAATTGCAAAATATGACACATACATAGGCCGGGAGATACTGACACAAAATTTCGGGTCATTTGTAACAGAATGGCGGTTCTACAGAGTACAGAGGTCTTATTACGCAATGACTAAAAGAAAAATGATGGTCAGAACGCTGGTACATCTTTTATAAGGGCTATCGGTAAATTCTAAAATTTTTGTGTTACAAATAGTTGGACTTTCGCTATTTATCCGACGAGTGTGACTAACGCCCACGCGACTAGTACGCCGGTACCAGCGTTCTGACCATCATTTTTCTTTTTGTCATTGCGTACTAAGACCCCTCTAGACCGCCATCCTGTTACAAAAGACCCGAAATTTTGTGTCAGTATCTCCCGGCCTAACATGTGCAATGTGTAAATGTGTTGACGTTCCAGCTCTTCTTAATATACCTATACCTATAACATCGTAAGTTAACAAACAAAATACGTATCTATACTATATTTTGAGTTCAAATCGAATTTACCAGAAATTTTCATACAAAATAAGAGCACAAATTCGTCAACCAAATTGCGTAAATAATCTATAAATAATAACTTACAGTGTTTGGCACTAGTTCTGATGACGAGTGTCACAAAGTGTGGGTTCGTTTAGACTGAACACTTCAAGAGGTTATCGGCTTATCAGACAATACTATATTCGTTCGATCGATTTTTTGTGTGGACTATTATTAACCGACTTCCAAAAAAACGAGAAGGTTATCAATTCGGCCGGTATAATTTTTTTTTTTTTTTTTTGGATGTATGTACACCGATTACTCCTAGGTTTCTTAACCGATTTACGTGATTCTTTTTTTGTTCGATGCGGGATGGTGTCGAATTGGTCCCATAAAAAATTTATTCGGATAAACCCAGTAGTTTTTTATTTTATGAGCATTTTTGTCTGTACTCGATGACTTCATTGAAATGTAGCAAGTAACTTTGATTCACTTCCCGGTAACCGATTGAGCTGAAATTTTGTATACTTATGTAAATTGGATAGCGATGAAACATTATCACGACATAGAGCTGATTTGATGATGGAATCGGAAGGTGGCCTTAGGAACTCAGTAATATATTGACTCAATTATATCGAGATTGGGCTCGTTTGATTCGTGTTGATAAATACACTAAAAAGTATTAAATAAAAATAACTGCGTTAAAAACAACCGACTTCATAAACAGAAAAGTAAAAAATAAAAAAGATTTGATATTATTAATTACTACATATTATTTAGATGTGCTATTTATTAAATAGGTTTGAAGTCGGTGCCAAACACTAGTATTAAGCCCGTGCACCGACATCAAACCTTTTTAGTAAATAGCACATCTAAATAAGATGTAGTAATTAATAATATCAAATCTTTTTTATTTTTTACTTTTCTGTTTATGAAGTCGGTTGTTTTTAACGCAGTTATTTTAATGTTAGTGATTACATAATATTGTGTTTTTTATATTTTATTTTGCAAGTATGTACTATCACTACCTAGTGTATACAGCTGAACGGTTTGCTTGTTTCGCTATTCGCACTATTACAAGGAACAAATGGACAGATTTAAAAAAAAATTCTCTGTTAGATGCCATGAATGCTTGATACAAAATTGATTATTTTCAACAAATTTTACTTTACAAAATTTTACTTTTATTTTAAACTAGCTTTCCGATCGCGGTTTCGCCCGCTTTGCCTAAAACCCAATAAATTATATACTAAAACCTTCCTCTTCAATAACTCTATCTATTAAAAAAACCGCATCAAAATCCGTTGCGTAGTTTAAAAAATGTATGCATACATAGGGACAGAGAAAGCGACTTCGTTTTATAATATGTAGTGATTTTAATAATAATAATTATTATGCACAAAATAAAAATGACGTTTAAAAAATTACAACTTTATTTCTGCTTAAATTTTTTGCCATTCAAATTTTTTATTTTAATAAGGAAATTAATTCACATTGATCGATCTATAAACATTAATTAGTAAGAAAGTTAGTTACACCGTCATACTCAAAGTAATTAAAATTTGCATTGGAACATTTGTTTTATTTCTATTACCTGTGTAGTTAATTATGTATCGCGTTTTTTATCAAAAATAGTTAGAGAAACTTTTTATACTACACCGCCCACCGTTACAACATAATTTTGAAGAATATAAATTAATTGATAGATATAATCCATACTAATATTATAAATGCGAAAGTAACTCTGTCTGTCTGTCTGTTACTCAATCACGCCTATACTACTGAACCAATTTGCATGAAATTTGGTATGGAGATATTTTGATACCCGAGAAAGGACATAGGCTACCTTTTATTGCGAAATATGTACCACGGGCGAAGCCAGGGCGGACCTCTAGTAATATTATAAATGCGAAAGTGTGTTTATTCGTTTTAATGTGACATGGCCATGGGTAACTTTTGACAGCGGTGAAACGACTCATACTAATGCGAATTTAACATCAGGGGAATCCGCGGGCAAAGAAAAATATATGAATATTGTTTTCAATAAAAATGATGATGATGATATTGTTCATGAAATTAATAATAATTCCATAATTCCAGGGCCCTGGTGAAAGCGCCCAACGACCGGGCGAGTTTATACGTTCGCTAGCTATGCAGATACTGCAGAGCCATTCTGCGCACGCGCGGCCTGTGGATAGAGAGCATAGCGTACGGGATGTGGGTGGGAATAGGTGGGTGGTTGGTAGTACTTTAATCAGTCGTAAAAATTTCCAATTTTAGGAAGATTAGAAAAATGATTTTAACAATTATAGTTAGGGAAATTTCGATTGACAGAAAAATTACGATAAGTCAGGAAAAATTTCTATAAGTCAGGAAAATTTCCATAAGTCGGGAAAATTTTTATAAGCTGGAAAATTTCTATAAACAAGGAAAATTTATATACGTCAGGAAAATTTCGATAAGACAGGAAAATTTCTATCCGTCAGGAAAAATTCTATAAGCCAGGAAAATTTCTATACGTCAGGAAAATTTCTTTGCGTCGGGAAAATTTCTATAAGCCAGCAAAATTTCTATACGTCAGGAAAATTTTTATGCGCCAGGAAAAATTCTATTAGTTAGGAAAATTTCTATACGTGAGGAAAATTTCAATAAGCCAGGAAAATTTCTATCCGTCAGGAAAAATTCTATAAGCCAGGAAAATTTCTATTAACAAGGAAAATTTCTATACGTCAGGAAAATTTATATACGTCAGGAAATTTTATAAAGATAAGGAAAATTTGTATAAGTCAGGAAAATGTTTATTAGCCAGGAAAATTTCTATACGCCAGGAAAAATCTGTCGGGAAAATTTCTATAAGAAAGGAAAATTTCCATAAGTCCAGAAAATTTCTATACGTCAGGAAAAATTATATACGCCAGGAAAATTCTATTAACGAGGAAAATTTCTATACGTCAGGAAAATTTATAAAGATAAGGAAAATTTGTATAAGTCAGTAAAATGTTTATTAGCCAGGAAAATTTCTACACGCCAGGAAAAATCCATAAGTTGGGAAAATTTCTATAAGGAAGGAAAATTTCCATAAGTCCGGAAAATTTCTATACGTCAGGAAAAATTCCATAAGTCGGGAAAATTTCTATAAGAAAGGAAAATTTCCATAAGTTCGGAAAATTTCTATACGTCAGGAAAAAATATATGAGCCAGGAAAATTTTTATACGTCAGGAAAATTTGTATAAATCTGGAAAAATTATATACGCCAGGAAAATTTATTTAAGTCAGGAAAAATTCTATAATCCAGGAAAATTTCTATACGTGAGGAAAATTTCTCTTTGCCGCAAACATTTCTATAAGTCGGGAAAATCATTGTAATTGATTCATTAGCGTTTGCGTGAAAGAGTAACAAACATCCATACATACATACTCACAAACTTTCGCATTTATAATATTAGTATGATGGATATCAAAGTAACCTTGTAGCCAATTCACTGCATGTACCATTAATAATTTTCAATTGCCACTTGTCTCATGCCGGGCAATTATAGATGTAAAACTTTTTATTACGCTTTTTATTTTATTTTATTTTTAGGTTTATGGCATTCAAATGCTTGGTAAATCCCATCGGAAAATCCCTTCCGACTAGGGCCTTTCCGGCCTCCTCCACTCAAGCGACAGCCCAAGCCGAGGTTCGAGATCCCAACAAGGAGGGACGCCCTTGCGCATGTCGCTACCAGAGTGAATCTTCAGTTCACCCACGCGTCCGCATTAAAATGTAGAAGCCCTTCTGGCTAACATTGAGAGACACCACACAAAAAAAATGCTTTGTAAATATGTAATTTACTTACTAAGAATTATTATAGAACTCTTTCTTTATTTAATCAACTTACAAGTTTTTTATTTTCAATTTCGTTATTTTAACTTTATGTTTTTTTATTATTTACTTACTTAAGTGCACGTTTTGATTTTTGTGTAACTTGTAAGTAGTTAATCAAAGTACGAGTTAGTAGGTACTTAAACAACATATTGATTATATGCATTATAATATAGCTTCATAAATATACTAGTAACATATCGTTTACAAGGCCAACGTGATCTTGCGACACTGTTTACTGTACTATAAGTACCTAATTGATTCGTGCATTTCTGTATTATTTATCAATAAATATAAGTAACGTATTGTTCCTAAATATAAATATAAGTAACGTATTGTTCCTTTGGTAATATCATTTGCGCTTTTCTAGGCAATTTAGACTTAAAGAACTTTTCAGTAGATAAAGTTGAAGTAAAACTTGAAAATAAACCATTTAAGGTCTTGTAAGTATAAAATATAATCGTAGCTATATAAAAATTAATTAATTCAACCGAGCACGTCTCTATCTTATCGTTGGTCTTGATTTTTAAATAGTCTCTACTTATATTATTTTATCTTTGATGAAATGCATGCTGCACAAATATGTATATATTTTTTTCTTATTACTGACTCGGCAATCGTTGTTCATACAGTTATAATGTAAATAATAATGTGTACCTACATATTATACCTACATATATAGGAAGTGTCGGTGTCCGATCTATTTCCACAATAAAATCTATCGAAACGGGTAGAACTGTTTTCATGTAATTTGGTTACAAGCACCGTGATATACAAATACAAATACATTAGAAAATTTTATACCAGAGGAAAGTCTTATGATCGATATTGCTGATAAAACATTTTTATAATAAAATGTTCAACACTTAGGTATGTTTTATATGGTAATGACATTATAATATTATATACATATCTATTACAAATATAAACGGTTCGTTATCTAATCTTGACTGTCCATTAGTTAAAGAGTAGGTATGGTCAACGAATGACATGTGAAAATTGCAAATCAACCACTTTTAGTAATAATTACTAAGCTAAGTACATACCTATGTATGAATAAAATTAGTACCTATTTTCTACCCATTTTGCGCTTAACCACAATAACAGATGCCTTTTCCCATAAATGTATTTACCTAGGTATTATGAAAAATGAGGAAGGATAATACAAACAGTGAATACTTAATATAATAATGAATATAGTCTTAAAAACATTTTTCCATAAAACTGCGTCTTCCTCAGTTCAAAGTCATAATTTATCTGCGTGTGCATCGTAGATGCATTAGATCTTTGACCTCACGTCTTATATAAATTATTTCAGATATATTATACTGATTTTAATCAACATTAGGTAAATAAATTCTATTCCATCAAAATATATTATAATCATATTATATTGAAAATAAGAAAGGTATTGCACAAAATCTCTATTTAAATTTGCTCAACGAAGTAAAAACAGTTTTTAAAAAATTCGGAAAATTTGTAAATGCTTTTACATAATAACTAATTAGGTAGTTATATGATTTCAAAATTTGTAAACTAAATGCCATTTTAATAAACCAGTATCTATCGACATAAACCGTATATTATATGAAAAAGCATCTAAAAACAAAGCACATCTAATAATAATTATTATTTAATAATTAATATAATTAATAATTCGATTAGATGTGTTAATTATTAACACATCTAATCGAAATAACTTTCCAATACGATAATATCAAGATACAGATAAAACAAAACATACTCACACTTAATCATTTTGAAAAATATTCACTATCACAGATTAAATATAAAAACTAAAAATTTGTCACTTATTCATAAATTTTTCTTCAATAATATAAATTTTTCACTTATAAATAAATATGTTATAACAATAATGCATTGTTTTAGTGTATACGTGCGTAATCACAGAAACACTGGATGCGTTAACGTCCACTTTACTCCCATAAAATACGATGTCATATTGGTACTGTAGGTAAAACAGTCATACGCGGAAAATTAATATTCATTTAGCTATTTATGCTGTGTAATTGTGATGCTTTATCCTATTAATGTATTGTGGTCATTTTAAAAACAAATTATTTACTTTGAATCGAAGGGTTTTAGACGCATTCGCTTTTATGACGATCGCTTGAATTTTACTTTTCTTTTTTGGAGGAAGCGTCAGCCCTCACCATCATGATAAGAATTTTAAAATGTTATAAATAGATGTTGATCTGTAGACTATAGGTGCCTAGTGCCTACGTTTTAATTCAATTTGTCGCTTAATATAATTATTATATTAACCAATAAAAAACTTTTGCAATAATTTAACTAACAACGAATAATTAATAAGTACTTATTCCCAATGTTTTATTTTAATTAGGAGACTTATTTTATGAAATTTAAAAAAAAAAGTCTGATTTGTATACTGTCTGTATGTAAATAATATGAGTCAGTAATTATAATATAATGTTATCTAGTAAATACGGTCGGTCGTCAGGATGTCGACTTCAAATGGGTTTGGTCATTAGACGATAAATACTTTCAATTTGTTTACAATATTGTTATTGATAAACCGGTGCAAATTCTGAATTTTGCATCGACAAAGGTAGTTAATGAAGTTGATCTACCAGGCGATTAGTTCTAATATAATATGTCGTGAACAACAGATATTTATATCTATATATACTAATATTATAAAGAGGAAAAGTTTGTATGTATGTATGGTTTTCACGCATAAACTACTGGACTGATTTTGATGAAATTTGGCACAGATAATCTTTAGACCCTGAGAAAGAACATAGGCTACCTTTTATTGCGAAATATGTACCACTGGCGAAGCCGGGGCGGACAGCTAGTAGGTAATATCTGAAGACGTTGGTTTCGGTAAATTATAGTATTATATTAATTGTAGCTCTACTTAGCTTTTAACAACTGCGGCAAAAGTTATGCATTTTATAAGTACATAGATGTAGACGTTACGTTACGTACATTCTAGAAAAATGGAAATTCGTAATATATCACTACATAAGTACATAGTAGCATAATATAAAACAAAGTCGCTTTCTTTGTCCCTATGTCCCTTTGTATGCTTAAATCTTTAAAACTACGGATTTTGATGCAGATTTTTTTAATAGATAGATTGATTCAAGAGGAAGGTTTTAGTATACATATAATTTATTCGGTTTTAGACAAAGCGGGCGAAGCCGCGGGCGGTTAATATAATTTAAGAAATTAAATGAGCAATTACATTACCTTGGTACTTACTTACATAGGTAATAATTATATTAATTAGTGATAACTGATAATGTTTGAATATAATTAATTATAGAAGATAGAAGATCTTCTTCTTATATATAAAATTCTCGTGTCACAATGTTAGTCTGCATACTCCTCCGAAACGGGTGGACCGATTCTCATGAAATTTTCTGTGCATATCGGGTAAGTCTGAGAATCGGCCAACATCTATTTTTCATATGTACCACGGGCGAAGCCGGGGCGGACCGCTAGTAATTTATAATATTTTAGGTCATTCATTTGACATTTTGTCGACAAACGTTTGTCTTTTTGGAAACTAGATTTAACACGTTCAGTACGGCATCGGGTCGAAAACACCTGAAGTGAACTATTCGCGCGGGCCGGAGAGAGATTTCTATTGCTATCGCATGGGCCGGGGTAGTTTACTTTAGGATTTTTTGTAGTGAGAGTGTGACAGATATATTGACTGGTATTCTGCCACTAAATAGTACCCATAAAAGGAAAAATATTGTATCGGATCTTAAAGACCTGATACGGCCTGCAAAGAAATTTTGTCCTTGCAGGACGGATATCGGATCTAAAAGACCCGATGCCTGATAACCCGATAGCCGGCCCTTGGTGACAGGTCAGTTAATTAGTGATGTGCATAATAATTAGACGTTGCGATATTGTATTGATATCTATTATTATATATCTAACAAAATTTTACGATTATGATGCGGCAATGGTAGCCGTGGTTGAGATTTTTGATAGTTAGAAAAAACATTTTTTACAAAGAGAAAAACAAATTTTGCAAAATAGATTTTACATTTTTATAGTGATTCCAAGAACTTTTTGATTCACCATCGTATTGTCATAACTGTTATAATGAAGCGCATACTGTTTTTGAGGTAAAAATGAATTGATTTTTTTTAATTATATAGTCGATTCATTTGACATCACTAGCAATCATATTCACTAGTGCCGGGATCAGGTGTATAAGATCCTATAATTTTACTACTAATTTAACCTCCTTTAATGATATTTTTTTCAAAAACGGGTCTAATGTTGTTATGCAGTGATTCAATAACAATACATTTCAAGAAAGAATTTTCAAAAAAGTCTTCAACTGGATGACACATTTGATTTTAATGTCAAAAGGTGTAACAGGTCCTTTCCACCTGATGCCGGCCGTAAATGAAGTTCACCAACAGGTCTTCTAAGCCCTATGCCGGCCCAACGATAAGTAGCCAAAATCGGGCCCCGTCTTGAACGTGTTAAAAATTACAATAAATAATATTATAAAAATTTAATTGAATTGTCCTCAGTACTTAAAAATAGGTTTGTTCTATAATTCTTAGCAAATATTTTCAACCAACAAACCAAAGCCCAATTTGTATAAGATACCTACGTATTGATAAAGAACTTTAAATAACGCAGGGAGTCTATTGAATTTACGATAAAATTAAAAATAGTGTAACCTGTCTATGTACCTACATAGTTTCATTATAAAGTGTTCGGCTGATGAAATTTCTGTAATAGGAAAGTATGATTGCGTTTTTTTATACTAGAAGGATTAAATAGCTTTTGAAGAATTATTTTCTACTAGGTATCTTTATTTTGATGTTTTAGTGTAAATGCATTCTTTACGATCTCTTATAAAAATTATTAGCTGTTCTTACTGCAAGAACAGATTTATTTGAAACTAGCTGGGTCTCGCGGTTTCAGGTCTGCGTAAAATATGAGTTTTCTTACCTGTGTCATGTGTGTTTAGTGTTACTGAGTAAGTATAAAATTACAAACATATTATATTAGTTGAAACTAGTTGAAACCGTTTCCACCAGTGCCAAGCTATATGCATCAATGAATGTGGTGGATATCAAACGCATTCAGTACCTAAAGCACATCTCATGTACAAAAGCACCCTAATTGTTAAAACAGGTACCTAGCTGTGTTTATTCGTTTATAAGAAAACTTACTTGACAATGCACTTTAAAATTTGTGTTCTTTCGAATTCCTGATGTAATCCTCGGTAGTATAGTGGTGAGTATCCCCGCCTGTCACGCGGGAGACCGGGGTACGATTCCCCGCCGTGGAGATTTTTTTTAATAATTTGCAATAATAGTTTACATGTAGTATTTAATATTAGTAGAAATAAAGAACATTTTTACTACACGACTACAAATTATATACAAAGACCTTAAATTAAAGGCCGCTGCATACGTGACGGGAAAATACCTCGGACGGGACGTGAGCGGGACGGGCACGTGATTGCCTCGTTCACAACGGGAACGTGGTGCAAACGCATACGCACCGTGACGTGATTCTGATCTAACGTGCTAGTGAACGTGCTAGCTGAAGAAACACACTTCAAAGGATAGCGCTTATTTGGCGCGAATTTACAGTGACAACTGACAGTGTTTTAGTATCAACGCCATCTATTGCATTTTTACAAAATTACGATTAAATTATGTGAGGTACGTAAAGAATAGGTACTATATAATAAAAATAGATGTCGCTATTCTGTAAGATGAAATAAGCTGCATTATTACCTAAGATTATTACTTATTAAATCAACGATAAATAAACACAAACACGTTATACTTAATTTATTTGTTTCCCGCTACTTACCTAATTCAATTTTATTCTAGAAGAGTAGAAACTATGAGGATATAATGAAATGTACCTTTTCCAGCTGGATATTGTAATCGTAGTAAGTATCGTTTGATGCTGTACAATGTAAATATATTTTGTTCTTCTTTCAAGTTTAAAAACTTACTATGTTAATTATTAAAACAATTTTTATAGCAGTCTGCTGTCTGACGAACTGCGAAAGCTCAATTTTAAACTGAATTTTCTTTTATAGCAACACTACCGTTATGTCACAGAAGTGACGTTTCGTCGCTTCACCGGCCAAATTGACGATTCAAACTTCAAAGAGCTTCATACTTCACAGTTCACTTCATTCGCGCTCGATGCGTCGGTTAATTTAGGGCGGTATGTTGCTGTGACGAATTTTTCTCTGGGAGTGTGCTCTCGTATCTATTGGTGCCGATTTTTTTATATGCAGTGAATTCCGAAAAATTAACATATTTTGCGCATGGTAGTGAATAAAATACGAGTTTGATCATGGCGTTGGAGGGTGTGAAAAGTGAAAAAAGTGAGGAAAGCAATGCGAATGTTCAGGACGCGAAGGCGAACGGTGTCGACAATAGGAATAAACAGGTAAGAAATAATAAATTTCTTGTGTTTCTGTGAGCGACTGAGCATAAAAACAATATTTGTGTTATTTTAGCACACGCTCGGTGAGCTCGCAGTGTTTTAATTGGCATTATTATGTGAGAAATATTTAGTTATAGTGCGATTTAGTACTGAAGAAGTATTTTTGCGCAGCTGTCGTTGGTGTACTGCGGGGTGCGACCGTGCTTGTATAGGTGTCACTAAGAGTATGACCTAAATTATATTTTTCTGGTTCATAAAAGTACATTGGCCCTGTTCAGTGAAGCCTAGATTAGTTCTATGAAGATATTGTCGCTTTTGCCAGTTTTTGAAACAAGCCTTCATCTTTCGTCTTACATAATAATCTCGAGGACTTAACATTGTTTTGAATATTAAACTCATGATTTTAACAATTAAAATACTTTAAGTTTCACCTATTGTGATTATTTCACATTGTTCAATTGCTAATAAAGATTTTTCGGCGGCCAAAGATTGATTTAATCTATAGGTGTGAATTAGAATGACCTAATTGACTTTATCTAGTCTACCAATTAGAGTTATTGTTCTATTAATACCTAGACAGATTGTCTTATTGGATAATAAAAAATGGTCATTATACTATTAGAAGATATTAACACAATATTAATCTAAAATTACCTCATCATGTAACAAAAAACTATCATGTTTAGTGATCATTGTTAACTTGTGGGTTTTCTTGTATAATCAGACATTTTTTGTCATATTAGTTATGCAAATTTATAAGTATCTTATGGACATCTGGTATTTACATGTGCAAATAATTGAAAAACATTTAACAAATTCAATGTTTTGGACTGTTTATATAGTGTAGTTTGCAAAAATCAAACAATTTTCCTTGTGCAACTAGCAATATTATTATAAACGTAAAATGGCTGTTTGAATTGTTAAATTCATTTTTTTAACAACATTCACATCCTAGGCTTCCATCTGTATCATTTGCTGGCTATAGTCATATAATTTGGTTATTTGTGATGCAAATTCTATCACTCTAGAGTTTAGCCAAGATAAAAATTTATTTAGTCAGACGCAACCTTGCATCTGTACCAAAAATTATTCATGGCTTCAATCTTATAAATGATATATACTAACTTACACATCTTAATTCATCGTTTTAGGATTTGATCAAAGCATAATGGACAATTTGTCTGGATATGAAACATATTTAAATACCTAAATGATTAGTTAATAAATTATTATATTTGTTTTAATGCATTCAGTTGGTAGAATTGATTTTTTTTGTTTACAACAAAAATCAAAAGGCATTTATTGCTTGTGATGCCAATAAGCGATTTTTAAATGAAACTAGCCCCAGCAGACACTGTTCCGTCCTATTCAACCTTAACCGAGTTCTCTCTCCATAAGATCCTGTTGCCTTAACAAATCGTTAAAAATAGTAGCCGTTGATTGAATGCTTCTCGAATTTTATGCTTTGCACTAAATTTGGAAGTTTTTTCAGTACTTCTTATACTTCTATTTACTATATTCCATACACAATAAAAATAACACAAGCTTCAATAGTTTAACCGTTACATATTTTCAGCAGTTAATTTAGAAATTACATCATAATATATTGCAGTGTGCCAATATTCACATGGTTTGTCTTAAATAACTATAGTAGGTATTGCTTTGTCAATATGTACATATAATAAGCTGCAAAGATTGTTCAACTTGACCATTTTTTAATGGTGTCTATATTTTAGGTTTGGTATTAATAGATTTTCACATCACATTATACCAGGTGTAGTTGTCATTTTACGAATTAGATAATTATGTACTTTGATATCGGTTTAAACTTTAAAGTATTTTTATACCTGCAATAGTTACGGAATAATCGCCTGTGCACACTTAACGATTATACCCTGTGTATGTACCTAAGTAATTGAATCTTTCCTTTATTAAATTTTGGAGCAGCAATAAACATTAATTGATATTTCAAGAATATTTTTTTTCTATTTTCATATTTAAATTCGTACAAGGACATCCTTTGTTGCCTGTTATATTGTACATTGAACAGTATAATTTAAGTAGTAAATTCTTACCCTGAATATTCCCCTGGATATTTACGAAAAATAAAAAATTACAGCATCTCACATATTAGTTAACAGCAATTCATACTATAAATTCTAACAACAATACAATTAAAATAAATCCATAGGTACAATAAAATATTCATATGCCACAGAAGTTAATCTAAACTAATGCGTGAACGATTTTTTGCTCGATAAAATTTATGTAGGGCGCATAACAGCTGCTGCATTATTGCATAACACTTACAATGGACTTGGTCTCTATAGAATATTGCTATGCTCCCTTATAGTGCAAGTCGGGCACGCTTATAGAATATTTATCTATGGATCGTTTGATTCTAGACGAATTTTCTTTTTATTTAAGTTGGCTAGGCAGCTGTTGGAGAACTAAGCTGCTTTTAAATATTGATCACGTTGGGTAGAATTTTATTTCGATAATACCGTGATTTTACGTAATAAGATTCACTGTGGACTTGTTTAAATTGACCGTAATGAAAGTAATAATATACTTTTCGTAGTAAAGTAGCTGCTGATTTAAAAAAATAGAAAACATAAAGGACTGAAAACATTAATTATTATTATCTAGGTATATTTTAGTCTCTTAAATTAAGAGAAGCTTGTTTTTTCCGAAGTTTTATCTTGAATACAATAATTTTATAATGTTTTCCTTATACAGTGCGATTTATGGATAATTCCAATAGATAACTCGTTTTTAATCTATCATCTATTTGGATATATCTTTATTAAAGAAAGTCGTGAAGCCACAGAAATTTAGAACGTTTGAGCGTATTTTGATGATTTTTACTTTTTATTTTGTCTCCGCCAAAATTTGGATAAAAGCTTTATATGAATAATGTAGAAATTAGCAAAAGAAATGATATATATACTGTATATCTTTATTCTTTTGTTCTCGGTTGATCGGATAATTGTGCTTGTGCACAGTGCAGTATGTTCCAATTTGTAACCACTAATTCTCCAACATACCTAGTTGCAAAAAAACAAAAATATGCACTAATCGTCTATGTATTAAGATAGCCAGACACCTAACATCGGTAACAGATACTCAAGGTCGCTTACTGTTATTATGCAATGCGGTAACCAGTTATAATAACAAATAAATGTTATATAATTGCTTTGCCGTGTTAATGAGAAATTGTTTTCTTGGGAAATGTACTGAATATTCATCTAGTCTAGTTTCTCTACGCGCGCTGCGCTTGCCACAGGTCACTTCAGCTCCGCGTAACAAATAAATTAAAAATATAAAGTACAAAAAAGACAACAGTTTTTATGGTGAATCGTGATCTATATTGTGTGACTTACGTGTATAAGTGTTTGCAAAACAATCAGTGCTCTAAAAATAATAGTAATATCGTTGAAATATGTGATGTGAATAAGTGACAAAACCTAATATCTTTAATAAAAATTATTAACTACAAATTTAATTCAAACTATATAGTAACAAGAACTCATACCCCAGAAGCTAAGTAATAAGTGTAAATAAGTGTAATCAAACCTTAAATCACGCGTATGTACAATTCCTTTGTTCAAATATCCGTTGACAATCATAAAATATCAAGTACAGTGAATAAACAGTTAACGCGTTGTGATTGGCTAATTAAAGCAACGGTTCATTAACCCGTTTCTAGCATCAGCTGTTTCTATAGTAAACAAAACGTTACACTATTTCGAAGCTTCAATTAACAGCGCTGATAGCACCGAGCATACCACCTCGGTCTGAAGAGTGAAGACCGACGGAACCAAGTTCGATCCGGCACCATGCAGCCATATTATTTTTAAATTTATTTCTTGAAGAATATTTTAAAAAATAGACATTTACTTAAATTATAAATTTGCATCTACGAAATATGGCTTCAAATAATATTAATTATTGTAAAACATGCAATAAGTTGATCGACATGCGAGAATCTATTAAATGTTTGAGCTGTAACAAACTTTTCGACTTGGATTGTGCTTCAATTTCTATAAAGAGATTCTATTTAATGACTTCAGAGGACAAGCAAAACTGGAAATGTAAAATATGCATAGAAACAAACTCATCGAATATAGATAATACAACGCCAAGAATAAATCCTTGTATGAATGTAACTATCAGAAGGAAGATGCCAGCAATCGAAAATGAATTATTACCTGATTTAGACAATTCTTTTGTATCTTTAGAATCCGAGCCTAGAGCCGGTTTGATGGATTGTTCAACTGTACCAATAAGCGAATTTAACGAACTTAAACAACAATTTATTGAAATAAAAACTAAACTCGATTTGGCACTCATAGAAATAAAAGAACTTAAAGCAAAAGTACAAACAAATAAGCATATACAAGCAGTTACTACATCATCTATATCCTCAAATAATAATAAAAGTGGTACAAAAACTATACAAAATTATAAATCACCTTCAAACACGTTAAACATAAATTCTCAATCCAGTACTAATATTATCTATCCACAAGAAAGAATGTGCAACACAGTGACGGAGAAAAAGAAAATACATATATTTGGAACGCAGCGATGTATCGGCATAGGCTCTAAGTTAACACACAGATTGTCTACGTCTCTCAACTACTCCGTATCAGCTACCATCAAGCCTCATGCCCCGAACGATGAAGTATTGAAACATTGCTATAATCTAAAAACAGACCGCTCTGATATCGTTATAATTTGTGTTGGAGAAAATGACCATAGCCAGACACAAACTTTGTCTGAATTAAATATTGCTTTAAATAGAATACGTGCGCGCAGTGCCTGTAATATAATAGTAGTGGGCACATCGCATAAAAAGTATCTATATACAAAATATTTATATACATTAAATAGAGAAATTAACCACTTGTGTTCTCGCTTTAAAAATTGTACTTTTATAAAATGTATTAACGGTAATCATACTATTTGTGATAAATTGCTTCACTGTATAAATTATATTAATTATGAACGCACATTCTTAGATTGTAAAGAATTAAAAAACCTTATAAACAGGTGCGGTAAAGTTAACAACATACAAAATTCCCATGTAATCAATCATTTACCCGCGAATAATAATAATTTGAGTAACACTAACAACGCCCATAATGTAGACCGACTTCTGCCACAAACGCAAACCAGACTGACCTTAAATTGTTTTCGTCCCTAACAAGAATACAAAACTAAATTCATTTTCCGTATTTCATCAAAACATAGCAAGCATATTAAGCAAAATAGAAATTTTTGAAATAACGTTGGAAGAATTATTCGAATCGCAAATAATACCCAATGTAATATGTTTGTCAGAAACTTTTTTAATTAGAGGTCAGGAACATTATCTTAATTTAAGAAACTACTATTTGACATCGAGTTTCAGTAGATTAAAACCAAGGGGCGGAGTCTGTATACTTCTTAAAAATGATTTGTTGTTTAAAAACATAGATCTCACCAACTACGCATATGAAAAAAAGTTTGAATGCTGCGGAGTAGAAATTGTGGGATACGACATTATAGTTGTTTGCATTTACCGGACTCCTGACTCAGAAGTGAACTTTTTCCTTGACCAATTAAATTTACTATTACATAAATTATGTGAAAAATATTATAAGAAAAAAATTATTATTACAGGTGACTTCAATATTGATCTACTCAAACAAAATAAACATTCGGATGAGTTTAAAGACTTAGCCAAAACGTATAATCTTAAATTTCACATCGACGGTCCAACTCGTGGTCAATCATGTTTGGATCAAATATTAAGTAATATAGATAGAGTCAGAGCGGAATTATTACGTTTACACCTCTCAGACCATGACACAGCACAACTTATAACTTTCAAAATATCTGATATTAAACCCAAACCTAATAAAAATGCTGTAATAATTTACAAAAGAGATTACAGTGAAGAGAACATTATTAAATTTAAAAGTTATCTCCAAGATTTAACATTTTTTGATATATTTAAGGAACGTGGGAATTTTGAAGTGGCATTCAAAAACTTCTATGACACTTTTTGCCTCTTCTATAAATTATGTTTTCCGTTGATCAAAATTAAATTAAGAAATAGCAGCAATAAATGGATAACAAAGGGATTAAAAGTTAGTTGCAATACTAAACGAAATTTAAGGTATCGTTATTACCAAATAAAATCGCATCAAAATAAATCTATTTATTTAAAATACTCGAAAATTTTGCGTAGTTGTATATATAAGGCACAAAAAAATTGTAATATTAATTATTTGAATAAAAGTAAAAATAAGTGTAAATCAACTTGGCAAATAATAAAACACGAGCTAAACTCTCAGAACAGATATACCGAAATTGATTCACTTACACTAAACACTCAAACAATCACAGACCCATCTCAAATAGCGAATTCTTTCAATGAATACTTCAATAATATTGGTAGCGTTAATCCAAATCAAAACTTTCATAATCAAATCAGTATTACTAATAACCCCTCTTCTATGTACCTGAGACCTATGTCTGAAACGGAAGTTTATACACAAATTATGTCATTAAATAATACCACCGCAGAGGGATATGACGAGGTGTGTACCAAAGTTATTAAACAATGTCAATCAGAATTGGTACCCGTACTGACACATTTAATTAATTTGTCCTTTTCTTGTGGTTCTTTTCCTGAAGAACTAAAAATATCTATTATTACCCCCTTGTTTAAGAAAGGAGATAAAAATAACATAGAAAACTATAGACCCATTACTCTTATACCTATCATATCCAAAATTTTTGAGAAATGTATGTCTTTGCGTTTGAGTGAGTTCAGTGATAAGTTCCATATAATTAAAGATGAACAATTCGCCTTTCAAAAAAACAAATCTACCAATGATGCAATTTATTCCTTAACACATTCAATTCTTCAAAACATCGACGCAAAAATATTGACTACTGTATTATACTTTGACATGTCAAAAGCGTTCGATAGAGTGTCTCATGAATTACTATTAAAAAAATTAGAGGCATATGGGATTCGGGGGATTGTGTTAGATTGGTTCCGATCATATCTAAAAAATAGAAAACAAAGTGTTATTATTACTCGGACTAATAATACTAATGAGAAAGAAACATACCAATCAGAATATATATCTAACCAGTGTGGTGTACCTCAAGGAAGTGTCCTGGGGCCTATTTTATTTTTGTTTTATATTAATGACATTATAGACATAACAAATCGTAAAATAATTCTATACGCGGATGACATATCGATAATTTTTGAATCTGACATAAAAATCTTTGACATTATGAATTTTAACAACGACATTATAAATAATTTGGACAAAATGATAAAATGGCTTAGCACAAATAATCTAAAAATCAATCTTACTAAATCTAACTACATGACATTTTCAAATCCTCTGCGCAATAATTTAAAAATAGAATATGATGATGTAATAATGGAAGAAAAAAGTGAAACTTCATTTTTAGGTATTGTTTTAGACAATGAACTTAAATGGTCATCACACATTTATAAGGTCTGTAGTAAAGTGAATAAATTTGTATATGCCCTGAGGCGCCTACGAAAAATTACGGATTTAAGAACCACTCTATCGACTTATCACGCTCATGTAATATCTATCTTGAGATACGGTCTTATAATCTGGGGTAATGGCGTAAACATCAGAAAAGCGTTCATCTCCCAAAAAAAATGTATACGCGCGATCTGTGGCGTAGGTCCGTACGAATCGTGTAAACCGCTATTTATTAAACTCAAGTTGTTAACTTTGCCGTGCTTATATATTTACGAAATTTGTATTTTTGTAAAAAGACATAAGTATCTTTTTAGCACGGCCCAAGACATATACAGCCACGACCACCGTCATCCAAATCGACTTGTCTATAATAAAACACCCAGGACCACTTTATATACCAAAAATTGTCATGCTATGTGTATTCGTATATTTAATAAACTTCAGGAATCTATAAAAATGTTAAATATCGGTCCTTTTAAGACAAAACTGTATGAGTGGCTAAATAATAAAAATTTTTATAATGTATCGGATTATTTAAATTTGTGACATTGAATTTTTTATCTTGACTAATGAATATAATATATAATGTGTACCTTTTATGTAAGACAATGAAATAATGTACTTTTTATATAAAATAATGTTGCGGAGCTGATAATATACCTACCTAATTTGCACGCCATTCATGGCTAATGTGTTGATTCGACCTATAATGTAATTTGTTATCTTTGTACACACATTATGCAAATAAAGAGATTTATTTATTTATTATTTATTTAGTATTTGTTTGACGTCTAGAATGCATGTGCACCACGATCAAATCGTGTCGATTTATGTGGTGTTTCTTCTGTATTCTTAAAGTATGTTTTTTTTTCTATCAATAAATGGTTAAATAAAAATAATAAAATAATTGCAAAAATAAAACATTTTTTGTATCGGAACATTCTAAGGAACTTGGGTATAAATTGATTTTGGTCCAAGAACCGCTATTATCTATAACTGAAGAAATATTATGGAAATATTAAAAATATTGTACGATGTTTCATGGGACAAAGATCAATGCCATATTACAAATCACATTCCGTAGCGGTGCCTATTAGAGATACGGTAAAATATAATAAAAGCTGAATCAAATTTGTTCCTTTGTTACGCTTTCACTATTACATGCTATTACTTACTGTTCAACAGATAATCGTGTAATTTGGCATATATGTACATTGAAAATTATTTTTGAATAAAGTAGGCTTTTACAGAGGAAAATGCTATTTATACAGAGAAAAAAATTACATTAACACGACCGTAACCATGATAGAAAACCGGCACAACCTGCTTATATCATAAATTTAAATTAATTTCTTAATCATGATTCATCGATATTAAAGTATATTAATCCTGAATGTATCTGATATATTTAACTGTGATTTGAAGCAGCAGACGAAGAACTTATAAATTCCCATTACTTCGAAAGGGGTAAAGTATGACATCATATTCTTGATTACGTCACTTGGAGGTTTGCTGTGTCCATGTGTGTGCTCTGAAATAAAAAGATTTGAGATTGTTGAGAACTTTGATTTTACTATGGTTCTATTGACGTACTGTTTAATACCACATTCCGTATGCCTGTACCTATATGATATACAATTATTTACTGTGATCGTAAATCTATATGAGAAAAAAAAGCCAATAAACAGTTAAAATAGACGCTTAAATCTTCAATATACTTTGGAATTCTGCTCTGAGTGATTATTTCCAACTGGTAATGTTTTTCTTTCTCAAAATATATATCTGCGTATAATTCGGTTTATGGGGTGGAAATGACATTATATCCCATTCCTTTTTACGTCGCAATGGAGCTCTGTCCTCATCGGCTTCGGTTATTTTATTTGATAGCTCATGTTACAACATATGACTTCTTTTTGGACATAAATAATAAGCCAACTTTTGGCTGAAATCCTATAAATACAAAATAATTTAAATAGAAATAAATTGTTTGGATAAAGCTTTTTTCATGCTTTTGCCATCGTTTAATATCACATCAACAAAAAACGTATCAACCATGTAAACAAGTAATTTTTTATAGTAATGAAGAGAAAGAACAGTTAACCTCCAACCCCCAAACTAATCTAAACTAGACATTTGATATGCATACAAATAAGCCGAACTCACCTGTTCCCTTCATTAGCTTCTGTTCAAGTTGATAGCAGGAAGCGATAATTTTAACTCGAATTCCCCCTTACCTGTAAAATTTAAAACATTTGTAATGTACTTAAAGTATAAAATTGTCTACATTAAGCTCTTCCTTTTTATAACGCTACATCACCATTTCAGATGAGTCTTAAGTTTTGGATATCAGCAATTTTTTCGCTGATTGTTGTTTACAAACTAGAACGAAACAAAAAATATCCCTACTCACACTATTTCTCCACCGTCGTAAATAGTTTTTTATTGTCGCATACTTTTCCCATCCATCGCGAAGATCCTTTTTATGGACGTTAAAGCTTTATTAGGTGACCTTCAGCCTGGTTCTATTTTTCTCTTTTAGGATTATCTTTTTGCTGTACTGTAGTTAAAATCAATTTTTATTTTATCAACCGAGTTCAAATAAGAGAAGATTCTCAATTGAACCTTCAATAAGCGCGTTGTAAGTTAAATTTCAAGGTCGTGTCATGGCAGTACCGTCGCGTCATGGAGTAATGATGGAAGATTTTGGTATCATGTATCTTTGAATCTTGCCAAAGAAGTTTCACTTTTGACACATGTGCTCGGCACACACGCTCTTTTTTTCTATATTCACATAGTAATTCGCTCCCGCGCACGCTACCGCTCTACCCTCGTTAATGTATGCACATTACCTTATTAGCGGCTTACGAAAAAGTCGGAAATTAGTTCGCTACAGACAGCACTGCACAGGATTCGAATTAATTGGATGAGTCGACTGGAAGTGTGTTGAGAGATTTTGTTACAAGGGTGCATGTGTGCGGGTAGTTTTACATTTCCTGGTTGTATGAGTAATTGTTTGAAATTTTCTGTAGGTAGATATAGTTTACATCTAGAGGTTTATAAACTGCATTTGAGTTGTATGTTCATGTTATGAATATCTTTTCCACAACTGAACTGAAATATCATGTTGCTTTATTTTGTTTTTAATTTATGCAGATTGATAAAGAAATATTCACGCTAAGTCAGTTAAATCATTCGATATGCAAGATTATAATAGTCTTACATTAAGCACTAATACTGGAGATCAATTTAATCTTATAATGCATATGAACCGTTAGTATATAAGCAAGAAAAGGGACGTGAACCCTCTTTGGGCATTGACGTCATTACTCCGGAGATACGAAGGCCAATGGTATACTTAAATACAATACACCATTGTATACGGTTGGCGGGAAAAGAGGAATTTTACATTTTTATTCAGCCATTTTGTTGAGGTCGCGCAGAATGTGCTGAACTTCATTATCTTGGCAAATTTGTAGTCAAATTGATGTTACATATTTTTAATTTTAGGTGATGAATAAAGGGGACTAGAATAGTATGATATATTTAATCGATAGAACCTCTATGTGGTGGAATAGCAGTTTGGTTTGTGTTTGATGCTGAAATCGATAAAAATTTAAATGTTTACAAAAAAACAGGTCACTTCGGCGTAAAGACATTCTGCGATGATTTCAGAGCTTGTAAATCTATAAACACTATAATATTATAAATGCGAAAGTAACTCTCTTTGTTTCAAACACTGAAAGCTTTTGAAATGTATAAAATATAATCTACAGTCTATAAATTCTTGAAATAGAACTCTGAAGAAGTCAAAACAAAACTTTAAGCAGTAGAAATTATAAGGTGTATTTAGTTAGCATAGCCTATCGAGCTAACGTGCAGCAATGGGCGGAAAGCTAGCTATTAATACATTTTAAATAATATATTATGTTGAACAAGGTGTGCCCCATAATCAACTCGATCACGAGCGACCTTCACCTTGTATCAGTTGTTGCATATTATAACGGGAAATGACCGTACGAACTCATCGCTCACCCTCCAGGCCTCGCTGATGTATGTGCTACTGGTGTTCGGTTTGTTTTATTGTCATTTAACGTATTTTAATGTGTATGTTTATCTTTGTATGTTGAACTGGCGACATTACGTTCTGCATTAAATTCTTTTAATGAAGAACGTAATGTCGCCAGATCAAGAAATTGATTCAACTTTGTTGCTAAACAAATGTTTATTATGAGCATGTGGATGAATTGGGGAATGTGTCTACATACATAGTCTAAATATATCGATAGGGAGGATATTATAGACTGAGGTTGATAATAATAAATAAGGGGTTTTTTTCAGCACCGCCGCGAGGCGAGATACTTGCCCCCCCAAATAAGGGGTTTATAATTCGTATCCGATAACTTCCATAGATAAAGATGTATAAGGTAAAGGTGTAAAAAAATGAAAATACTAGGTATATGGATTAGTAGGTGTAACCTTGAGTCCGTTGTTTTTGTTCCGTTATTCCAATGGCAAATAAAAAGCATACATTTATAAACAAACAGAATTCATTTACTGATTGCCATCAAGGGAATTAAAAAGCTTTTCAAGAAATTTCATACTGCGAAGGGCGTGGAAATTTTCCTGTCATTACAAAGGCCTGATAATATCTTCATGGAATGAAAAATTAATTTGTCTGTCCAGGGAGACATTATTACATGCAGCTTTGTACAAATAGTGATGACAAGTTTTGCAATGGGTAAAGTAGCTTTCCATTTATTATGATTCTGATTATGAAAATATGTTTAAATAGATTAAAATTTAAATACCTACTTATTATTTTTTCGTAAATTTATTGAGTTGGTATATTTTGATAATGCTTTGGTGTATACCAAAATAACAACTCAATCACATTCGTGCGATCTGCGAACTATTTCTACCATGACATGCTAATGATAAAATCTTGATGATTCAATTGTCAAGCAATACTGTATTAGGTACACTTACTACGGGGACTTACTTAATAATTATCTTTAAATTAAGTATACAAAAATAGTATATCCATACTAATATTATAAATGCGAAAGTAACTCTGTCTGTCTGTCTGTTACTCAATCACGCCTAAACTACTGAACCAATTTGCATGAAATTTAGTATGGAGATATTTTGATACCCGAGAAAGGACATAGGCTACCTTTTATTGCGAAATATGTACCACGGGCGAAGCCGGGGTGGACCTCTAGTATTAAATATTTTTCAATATAATTTATTAAAACGCATTTTATATCCTGTACTTTTTAACATTAATTTTAGTGTCTACCCACATACTTGACGTGAAAACCCAAAATCTGTTCTAATAGGTACCTACCGTAATTGAGTAAATTCTAGAAAAGGAAATACTTATCCTGTTAAAAAATTTAAAATAAACTAATGCTAATCATCGCAATCTATCACATGTTTAAAAGGCAGGATACAAAACAACCAAGAGATATGTGAAAGGGTGTAATGGGATTCCCAACAGGCAACACTAGTGGGATGTTCAAACATAGCTCAAAGCAAATTGATAGTGCAAACGTAAACGGCCGTACACGCCGAGGGATTAGCTTGACAAGTTGGGTGGATAGGGTGCGTTATAGGGGTGTTACATGTGAGCTTTTTATCATTAGTCGTTTTGAACTTTTTAGAAAAAGTGTCAGTTTTCCTGATTTACGAAGTAGCATTAATAGATGCAAATGTATTAATGCATTAGGCTACGCGCAGACATACAGCGTTCTGCGTTCCGCGTTCTGCGTTCTGCGTTCGTCAGTTCTGCGTTCTGCGTTCTAGCGCACACAGGATCCGTTCAAGACATTTTCGTTCTATTTCGTGACTCTCCGCACGTGAAATATGTCTCTCGAAAGTTCATCTTCCGAAGATGAAGCCTTGCTTTTGTGGAGTCTAGAGGAGTCAAAAAAAGTAGAAAATGTTGGGTACACCCTATCAACACGAAACGAGATGATATGGGAGAATTTAGTATTCTTATCCCTGAGCTGCTTCAAGATGAAGAGAGATTTTATATTTATTTTCGAATGTCAATAAATAGCTTCAATGAGTTACATGACTATGTAAAATCTGAAATAGAAAAACAAGATACCAATTGGAGAAGACGGACCAGCCATAGCGAGAACGCGAGTTCTTTGTAATTCTGTACAGAGAACGCGAGAACGCAAGCGTTCCGAATGACCGCCGCGGTCTAACTGTGTTCTATGTGCGCCGGCGCTATAGATCCTTCACATTACAAAGAACGCGGAACGCAGAACGCAGAACGCGGAACGCAGAACGCTCTCTGTCTGCGTGAGATTTAGGCTACGCGCAGACATACAGCGTTCTGCGTTCCGCGTTCTGCGTTCTGCGTTCGTCAGTTCTGCGTTCTGCGTTCTAGCGCACACAGGAGCCGTTCAAGACATTTGCGTTCTATTTCGTGACTCTCCGCACGAGAAACATGTCTCTCGAAAGTTCATCTTCGAAGATGAAGCCTTGCTTTTGTGGAGTCTAGAGAAGTCAAAAAAAAGTAGAAAATGTTGGGTACACCCTATCAACACGAAACGAGATGATATGGGAGAATTTAGTATTCTTATCCCTGAGCTGCTTCAAGATGAAGAGAGATTTTATATTTATTTTCGAATGTCAATAAATAGCTTCAATGAGTTACATGACTATGTAAAATCTGAAATAGAAAAACAAGATACCAATTGGAGAAGACGGACCAGCCATAGCGAGAACGCGAGTTCTTTGTAATTCTGTACAGAGAACGCGAGAACGCAAGCGTTCCGAATGACCGCCGCGGTCTAATTGCGTTCTGTGTGCGCCGGCGCTATAGATCCTTCACATTACAAAGAACGCGGAACGCAGAACGCAGAACGCGGAACGCAGAACGCTGTATGTCTGCGCGTAGCCTTAAAAGCTATTAATTGACATTCGAAAATAAATATAAAATCTCTCTTCATCTTGAAGCAGCTCAGGGATAAGAATACTAAATTCTCCCATATCATCTCGTTTCGTGTTGATAGGGTGTACCCAACATTTTCTACTTTTTTTTGACTTCTCTAGACTCCACAAAAGCAAGGCTTCATCTTCGAAGATGAACTTTCGAGAGACATGTTTCTCGTGCGGAGAGTCACGAAATAGAACGCAAATGTCTTGAACGGCTCCTGTGTGCGCTAGAACGCAGAACGCAGAACTGACGAACGCAGAACGCAGAACGCGGAACGCAGAACGCTGTATGTCTGCGCGTAGCCTAAAGAAATAACTGCAGGTTTTCATAATAATGATAATTTTTTTTTCCATCTACCAAAAGGTATCTAGGATACATGACAAGGCCTTTTGAACAACTTTGTATCTTTAATCGACGGATTTTGACTACTATTTGTCGTTGCTACAAGTAATGTCATTTTGTACTTTTGATCAGAAAATAATAGTATTGTGAAAATATTAATGTAATGTTTGATAGTAGTCAGTGCGACCATGCCCTTTATTCCCAATTCACATAGCAATTTACATTATAGATAATTCTATTCGAAATGTACTACTGTACATCGTACTACGGTACATCGACTGTTTCTGTCAAGTTCATCCTTTACAAGATTTTTTAATATAATTCTGAAATATCTGGTATTATGGAAATTTCACTAATTTTTAAAGTAAATGAGAAGGACAATCGTAACGAATTTCGTATTTATTAGGTACATATGTATTATAGATATCGAATAGAAACAACAAATCAGTCCTTATAATGAGTTCAATTAATGTTACATCAAAAAGCCAGCCTTGAATTTAACATGAAGAGCAAATAGTTCCAATCATATCAATTGGTCCATTGCAATGATAACGAGATTGTGCCCGCGTAGCAATCGTAAAGCATTGTCGATTGTCGCTCCTTCTCAATTGATACACAATAAATAATAATATTAACTCGTGGGAAATGAAATGCGTATTGAATAAACTATATTCTGTTGGTTGGTTATTGTAGTATAGGGATCTTTATTGAATATGTAGGTTGGTAAACGTGGTATAGTGATTGATAGTAGTGGATTGATATTTATTGTAATTGTAGATCTCTGATGAAGTATTGATAGGGTAGGTTTTTGTATGTTGTCGTGATGGACACGAAGTATATTTGTTTTTAAAATTTCAGTTTATTCTTATTATATGGATAAGATTTATAAGAAGAATCGTTTACTTTCTGTTTAAAACTGTGTGTAAAATTTTGTTTTGAAACGTGGTTCGTAAAGAGGTGGCTGAATTCTGTTTCAACTGCATTGCAGAGTTTGAACGCTTCGATTCTGCTTCTGCTTCGATTTACTGCACACGCTATTTGTTTTAATTAGCTATAATTTGAAATACTGAGCTATTATAAATAAGGTTCATTTTAATTTATTTGCTTTTGTCCATGGACACATGATCTGTTTGAGTACCTATCTTATTTCTAAACGATTAAAAAAAAACATTGACGCGATATTTATAGAAAAAGGAAAGTAGATTTATTCAAAGATTCGAAAAGACTGTGCATAAAATAACAATGTAATCGATAACAGAACATTTACTATGGTAAAGTTTATTTGCCTTGAATCAGATGAAAAGTATAAAGAATTTAGACAAGCTTTTGTGAAACCCAATTATTAAAGTTTGAATGTAAATGAGTTCTAACTATTTATTAATTTCCAAGCAAAAGGTAAGCTTATAGTTAATTACTGTGGCTTTTAATCTCTCTGAGGCTGGCGGCCATTTTGAATGTTTCGGGTCTGGGCTTCAATTAGAAATTAATGTTTGTGGGAGTTTATTTTCTGAGGAAGGCCGAACTCGTTTCAGGTTAGCTGGTAAAAAGTATAAAAGTTTATTCAGTACGATATTGATAAATAATAGGTCAGATTTTTCTTAATTATGCTGCAAAATAAATCATTATCGAAAGGATATAATACTGCAGACAATAAATATTTACATATACTTTTATTTTTAAATTAGAGTACTGTCTGTCTGTGTTCTGTAATAAGGCTTAGCACTAGTCTTTACACATCGTTTTATATATGGGTGATTATACAAAAATGGGGTAACTCGATGTCATCAGCCAATTTAAACAAAGTCTTATTATATTTTATTCAAATAAGTAACAATCTATTTTAAAACAATGAAGCGTCCTTTATTTGGTCACTCAATTTCACTTCTTTATTTAAAATACAAATGAATAAAAAAAATAAATTAATACCTCAAACGTCAGTACTTTGGCTTGTCACAACTCCGAAAACCAACAATCAAGTGACTATCGTTTAAACATTATCATCGATTTAAACTTACTAAAAAAAACAAAACTTGAAAACTTACTAATTCACTACAATCTTTGATGTACATAGTATTATATACCTACTACAACTTTCATAACGCAATGTTTTCCATTTTATTTAAAAAATAAAATTAAACTTTGTCATCGTTTTCACTAGTCAGTCCGTTGTGTGTGTTTTAAATTTGAAATTCTCGCTAAATATCACCAAGTCGAGGTCAAATCCCTGTCTAAGTATTAATGTTGGTAATGAAGTTACTTGTGCACCGCATATTTTGACGGCCGTCATAACTGTACCAGCGCTAGGGTTGTGTTTGTCCTCTAAAATCTTGCTGCGCCAGTCAACATTTCAGTCCTATGGTGAGTAGTTATTTTATTGTTAATCCGATTTTTATTTTCATTTATAAATGGTTAACTATGATTTGTAAAAATATAGTTTGTTGATATTAGAAATTAGGCAAAAAAACATAATTTGTGATTATAACCTCATATTAAGTCCCTTTTTATCAATCCGCTGGCATCAGTCCTTTGTCAGATATCGTGCCAGAGGACTGACGCGACCCCATAGTACTGATGATTCTGTCGTTTTTGAGAACTTTTATCTTGATTGCTATTGGTATAAGCATTTCTATTTTATATTTCAGTTTAAAACATCATGCGCCACGCTAAAAGAAACTGAATTTGACTAGGGAAGAAACATTTAAGAAACAGTAGCAAAGAAAAGAGCTATTGAAACAAACTACTAATAATTTTATTAAAAAGATCTTATTTTATTTTGATTATTGATTTTGATGCTTTCAGGGCATAGCTTTTTATATTTATCAGATAAATACGTATACGTATAATACTGTGAAGTAAAATTACCTCAAAATAACATAAAAGTTAATTAATATACTTGATAACATTATAAAAATGTCAAGGGGCTCTTATGAAAACTCAGATGAGACTTTCATTCGAGCCTTTGGTTTTTAATTTTACCATAATTAGTACTTTTAACATAAATATTGGTAGATTTTTAGGGCTCCAAACCTCAAAAGGAAAAAACAGAACCCTTATAGGATCACTTTGTTGTCCGTTTGTCTGTTAAGACGTTTTTTTTGGAACGCGTGGAGGAATCAATCTGAAATTTATATTGGATACTCAAGATTAAGAACCCTTGGGGCTGTAAAAAAATCAAACTTATAACGCAACGCAATCAAAAGATACCTACATCCGTTAATACTGCAAATTTCCGCAAAATTCAATATTCGCAAGGGAATAAAAAAACACACAGGATGCTTCCCGTGTATACAGTCTACTATAAACTGCTATATAGTTTACTTCTACTTGGTAAATAGCAACGTCTTATAACACAGATAAAGGAAAAATTGCTAAAAGTGTAAATTTTTAGTTACAAACATAATAAAAAATGGGTTTGTTAGGACTCCAACTCGCACTTGGCCGTTTTTTTGTTTCTATTGTTTGTGAATTACTTGAAATATCAAGTAAAACTAAGTCAAAGTAGTAAAAGTTAAGTAAGAGAGTAAGAATATTCACGTAACGTTAAATGTCAGAAGGCTGTTTTGAAACTTGAGACATTGTTTTTTCCCAGTATTACATATTATTAATTATCATTTTTAAACGTAACTAAGTGATTTTAATACTTAAAAGACATGTGCCAATATTAAAACTGAGAGATTTGTATTAATTTTCATTCAATTTCTTTAAGAATATTACAAAATTGTGTTTTTTATCAGTACCATGTTAGCCTCGTCAGTCCCCTGGAGGCCAATTCCAGAAAATTTAAAATATCTCACAATCTACTTAAAAAAGTGGCTGGCCCGATTTGGAACAATATATTCATTAGATTAGCTATCATATACACCCTAATTTGTAACAATCTGATATAAAAAATATAGTAAACAAAATATCCTCAAAAGTTACCCCATTTTTGTATAATCACCCATATATGTTTAGTTACATCCACAGTTCACACTAATACATTTCTTTCTTCACAAACGCAATCTAAATCTTCATACAATTTGGCACACGTCTACTCTTCATTCATTAGTCTTCACATTAATTGACAGTTCACGCATAAATACTAAGTGCAGTTCATTCTAGCATTGCAAAGCATAGTGTTTCTCTGTGTATAGGTTAAAATGCCACTGCTAGTAGCATAAATATTTCCGTATTTAATATTAGCCAATTAGCCAATTTTTGGAGGAAGGCTATAGTCATCACACTTAGACCCATAGGAGCGGAGAAATGCGGGTAAAACCGTGATACACAGCTAGTTTTAAATGCATGTTGAGGGAGTATGCAATGGTGACGATTACCTGTTCAGTATTGGCCGCAAGTTTCTGTAATTAATTATTGTATAATCAATTTCTTTATTTAGGGAACAGCTATATGTACATATTATTTGAATCAATCAAGGGATCATGTACTAATACTACTCTCTGCCGGTAGGTAATCCACCTTTTTTAACATGTAGTTAAATCCTACGATAGCTTTGTGAGGTGAGTTAACTCTTCAGCTTTGTGAAAATGGAGTGTTAGTTAACGTGGCTTTGTACACACGCTTGTAAATGATTATTTGATACTAGATTTCCGCCCGCGGCTTCGCCCGCGTTTTCAAAGGAAAACCCGCATAGTTCCCGTTCCCGTGGGATTTCCGGGATAAAACCTATCCTATGTGTTAATCCAAGTTACCCTCTATATGTGTGC
The DNA here is from genome assembly GCF_061535455.1 of Colias philodice. Lineage (NCBI taxonomy): Eukaryota > Metazoa > Arthropoda > Insecta > Lepidoptera > Pieridae > Colias > Colias philodice. The sequence goes on along the minus strand of NC_143109.1, from coordinate 2,967,771 downwards.
TAAATTTCATTGTAATCGGTTCAGTAGTTTTTACGTGAAAGAGTAACAAACATCCATACATCCATACATCCATACATCCTTACATCCATACATCCTTACAAACTTTCGCCTTTATAATAACTAGTATTAAGATTGCGGTTATGTGTGGTTTGAATTGAGATGGATTAAATGTTGTTCAGAGGAATGAGTAGGTTGTTGTTGCATTGTTTTTGCCTTCCAAGGCAAGATCCTTAAAAGCTCTTGAATTGTAAAGATTTTGTGCCCAAAATATGTCAAAGGAAAGTCTTGTGAGAATCTTATTGGACTTAAATTTAAGCAATGCAAAAAAGCCGCGAGGTGAAGCTTGTTACTTATATGATTTTCATTTATTTTAAAATATACTTAGTTTATGGTCATGTATATTACATAATTAGAACATCAATCTTATATTTATTTTACTTGTACTTTAACCAAATAATTAATCATACCAAAAATACATAGAGTGGGCGGTTTATACTATTCAATAAATTACTTTAACAATATGTGTCGAGTGAAGGTTTGTTTAATGATGAAGAAAGTTCTGGAACTTTTCTATTCAGAGTGATGAATGAAATTTATTATTACAAAATTTAAAAGATGAATATGATAGACAGGCTATTCAAGATACTAGTAAGGATAGTAAAAAACTATGGAGAACTGTTAAACGTATATGCAAAATTGATGATACCAAAAAATCTCATAATGAACTTCTTAACATCAAGACTAACAATCCTATAGATTCCCTTAATACAGTAAATGAGTACTTTTCAGAAATAGGTGAAAAATTGGCCACTAAAATTTTAGACAATCTGGATAAATCCGAAACAGAACTAGCTCGAACTTATACTAACTTAGCAAAAAGTCCATCAAACTCACTTGCTTTCACACCTTCCGATCCTTCAGAAGTAGTGAAAGTCATCAGTTGCTTAAAAACAAACTCCGCTCCGGGAATGGATGGCATAACTAATACAATTCTTAAAAATTCCAAATTATCTCTTGCACCACCCATTTCTTCTATAATAAACTTAAGTCTTTCATCCGGTACTTTTCCTAGCTGTTGCAAACTTGCTAATGTCTGTCCAATTTTTAAACAAGGTGACCCTGTTACACCATCTAACTATAGGCCAATCTCTCTTCTTAGCTCACTGTCTAAAATTATAGAAAAAATAGTAAACAGCAGACTGATACGCTTTCTGGAGAAGGAAAATATATTGTCACCGAACCAATATGGATTTCGAGCTGCCAGATCCACGGAGGATGCCATCACATCATTGGTTGATTTTATTGTTGGTAAATTAGATAGTGGTTACAGGTGTGCTGGCGTTTTCCTGGATCTGGCAAAAGCATTTGATACTGTTTCTCGCAAAATTCTACTCAGGAAACTTGAGTGTGCGGGGATTAGAGGCTTACCTTTGGAATGGTTTTCCTCATATCTATCTCAGCGGTTACAGCGGGTAAAGGTAGAAAACTACTGTAGTGATTTTAAATCTATTAATTTCGGTGTCCCACAGGGTAGTGTTTTAGGTCCTACCCTTTTCTTGGTCTACATTAACGACTTCTGCTCATTGAACATGCTTCAGGCTCAAGTTTTTGCCTTCGCAGATGATACTGCTGTTATATTCTACGAGCGCGACTGGGCTGGAGTCGTTGATGTAGCCCAAGCAGGTCTACAAATAATGGCAAGTTGGCTGCAAAGTAACTTACTTACCCTGAATACCGACAAAACAAAAGTTGTTTGTTTTCATATAACACAAAAAACGGCACCTGTGGTAGATATGAGGTTTACCATCCATCACTGCAAAGTAGGAACACCAATATGCTCGTGCCCTAATCTCCAAATAGTAGATGAAATCAAATATCTCGGTGTCATAATTGACAGGAAACTAACATGGGAGAACCAAGCACGTGCTCTAAGCTCCAGAGTTCGCAAACTCATGTACATATTCAAACTATTAAGAAATGTGGCTGATACAGAAACGATACGTATTGTGTACACAGCGCTGTGTCAGTCTATTCTGTGTTATGGAATATGTGCATGGGGTGCAGCTTGTAAAACCATACTGCTGAGGGTGGAAAGGGCACAAAGGGCGGTAATTAAAGTGGCATATAAAAAGCCCTTCCGATTTCCAACAAAACAATTGTACCTAGAAACCGGTCAACTTAGTGTACGGAAGCTATTTTTAATGGCGCTCATTTTAAAATTTCACAAGTCAGCTGCTAGAACCATAAATAATCCGGAAAGTAGACGTCTTACATGGAAAGCTCCTACCACTCACACATCTTTTGCTCATAAGTTCTTCTCTTACCTGGGTCCTTACTTATATACTAAAATCAACATTAAATTAAATATTTTTAAAATGACTAGATGGAAATTAAAAAAGTCCCTTAAAGTATGGATGCAAGGCCTTGACTATATTCAGACTGAAGAGTTTTTGAAATTGGAAGCATGAGACAACTAGAAAATTATTTACAATATTGATGTACACACACACACACACACACACACAAACACACACACACACACACACACACCTCACCACACACCACACACCACACATGAACACACACTCGCATGTTTAAGTTTGCATTGAGTTTAATTATAGATAGTAGTTAGCATGAATTTATATATTTTAACGAATTTATATTGTTATTATCTAAGTATTTAATAAAAATAAAAAAAATGTTTTGTATAGAAGATTTTTAATGTGATAGTTTATTTTCTTAGCATAAGGATTAAAATGTACCACTGGAAGATACTTGTTCCCACGACACAGGGAATCCTAGTGTGGGAGCAAGGGTTTTCAATTTCTATGCATCTTATATTTTTTGGAAATAAAGATTATTGTTTGTTATTGTTGTTAAAATGTAAGTACGTTGTGTAAGCTTTCTTTTTGTATGCGTCATTAAAATCTACTTAGAACGAGCATCTGTTATGATATTTATGTGTGAACTTAAGGAGCTTTTGACTGCGTACCTACTGCTTGTTTTATGTGAAGTATTTGCTTTTGATTGCATTTACGGGATTGATGGAATAAAAATATAGGCAAATATTTCGCATTAGCGCAATCCATCTACTGTTTATTCAGACTTCAGAGGTTTGTCGATATTTTTTGTTATTGTTAATGAACGAAGCAAAGGGCCTATAGTTACTTTCTTGCTGGTTTAATATATGTATATGTTTCAGTGAATCTGCTTTTTCTGAATATTATTTTTGGTACTGAAATGAATTTCTAATGCATTTTTCGTTTTTAACCAATGTTTAAAATACAATTTTATTTCTACATCATGTTATTCAGTTAAACATATGGTAGGGTGGGTAGGATATATGAATTTAAAGTATACAATAGACATGTGCCAAATAATAACCCTAAAGATAACAGGTCTTATCCTAATAAATTAGTCCGTCTTTTAACTTTATTCACACTCGTTAAGGATGTTAGCGATAGTGGTATTGTGTCATACGTTACCTTCGACTATCCTCCGCTAGTTCACCTTGACAAGTATTTAAACATATATGTACTATATCTATACAATAGAAGCTTTTGGGCTGTGGACTAAGGTCAGTGTTGTTTATGCTGTTCCGGATGCTGTGGAATTTTGTTGGCTTCTTAAAATACATTTGTTTATGTTGTGTACTGTTTTCTTAAAGTTGGTAGTCATGTTTGGGGATAGTATGAGTTATGATTTAGGTATAAGTGGTCATTGGACCAGCTTGATACAAATTTGATTGGGATAGAAGCATTGCATTTCGTTTTATGAAAGGCTAACAAACAAGAATTAATTTATATAATTAATGTAATTTTCCGGCTTATGATAATATAATAACTCTAATTTTTGTATTTAGTTTCGTGGTCAATATTAAGATACCCATACGTATTAGAATCTATGCATGATGCAAAAAATAGCCTTCAATATAACTATTATTAAATGTTTTGCGTCAGAAATATATATCCTTGAAGTAAATGCATCAAAAATTCGGAAACAACATTCAATAAACATCCGTTACATCACGTATTGATTTTATGCTAGGCGTCCACTAGGCGGATCGGGCCGGGCCGCATCGCAACGCAAAAATACGCCGGCCTATGTTTTGTATGAAACATCGTCCATTAGCGACGGATCGGGTCGGGGCGGGCCGCAACGCATTGGCGGATATCGCTTCGCAGGCGGATTTCTGCCGGCGGTGCGCTGCGGCCCGGCCCGCCCCGACCCGTCTAGTGGACGCAGGCAGGCGGATGTGAGCGGCGAGCGTCTGTTAGATAAAATCCGCCTAGTCGGTCCGCCGCGCCCCGTACAGGTGGACGCAGGAGCAAACAGCGCGTCCATTAGAGACGGCCCGTTGCGATGCGGCCCGGCCCGATCCGCCTCGAATGGACGCCTAGCATTACATTGAAACAACATTTCTTATTAATTCCACCATCGCTTCGAGTATCCTCGACTAACAAAAATATTTGGTTTTACGTGTTTACAAAATCTTTGGAAAATGTTTGTGAGAATCTTGTTTTTCTTGGAAAAAGATTTGTACTGATTGAATATATCGATAGAAAATATGTATTTGGAATGCATAAAAGTTAGTAGTTTGAAATATTATAACGCATTCTTTGCTATTAGGTATCAGTTTCTGGTTTATTAAAGTATGTAAATGTAAATAAAATAGCACTGTCGGCTGTCCGTTTTTCTTACTACGCTTATTTAATTATTTATAAAATACTTAGTGCATGTGTAATTTTGATGTTAGGTATTCTTTTCTGTAATTTGTCGTTTATGTGTATCCTACCATAAATATATCATGCTGTCTTAATGACGATGTAGAGAGCTTCCAAGCAAATGATATTATACAGGGTGTAATCGTTAAGTGTGCACAGGTGATTATTCCGTAACTATTACAGATATCAAAAAACTTTAAACTGATATCGAAAGTACTTAACCTAATGAGTAAAATGGTCATAATAAATTTTTAAAAATAAAACGAGAAATATCCAAAAACATTAAACACTCCCTAAGTAGAAAAACAATCAAATACATAATTGACTAAAACCAAAGCTTACAGAATAGTGATGTAAGAACCTAATGAAGTTTGCGTGATCAAAACAGTCTATGGTTATATTCAGTTTTCTTTAGCGACCATTCTTCGTAATGACCTACTTGGCGAGATACAGTATTAAAATTAGTTCCTGGCGTGCTATGTTTCGTTTTATCTATTTTTGACTGTGCATCTTTGGTGCTTATGATATGTCGTATGTTTGTTTTTGTTCGATTATTATAAGGGTAAGCGGCTTTACTCTGAGGAGCATTATTAGTTATTTTAAGCCTTAATGTTTATGAGGTCTGTGTTTAACAGTTCCATGAAAAAGCATCACAGCCATATTTATTTTTTATTAAGGTACGTAGGTACATAATAATTTTGATCTGCTCTTTAATTAAAAATACTTATCTATAGTCAATGAGGAACACATCCTGACACAAATTTTCTATTAAACTTATTTAGACACTACATTTTGTACTTTTTTTTGTAATCTATCCATCTCCATATTTTGTAACCTCTTTTTCCTTTTTTATACTAAAACTAGCAGTCCGCCCCGGCTTCGCCCGTGGTACATATTTACGTTTTCTCTACGTAAGAACCATCCTCGTACTTCAAGGAATATAATAAAAAAAGAATTAACGAAATCGGTTCAGCCGTTCTCAAGTTATGCGCTTACCAACACATTTTGGGATTCATTTTTATATTATAGACTAGCGGTCCGCCCCGGCTTCGCCCGTGGTACATAATATTTACGTTTTCTCTACATAAGAACCATCCTCGTACTTCAAGGAATATAATAAAAAAAGAATTATCGAAATCGGTTCAGCCGTTCTCGAGTTATGCGCTTACCAACACATTTTGCGATTCATTTTTATATATAAGAGAAGACTAGCGGTCCGCCCCGGCTTCGCCCGTGGTACATAATATTTACGTTTTCTCTACATAAGAACCATCCTCGTACTTCAAGGAATATAATAAAAAAAGAATTATCGAAATCGGTTCAGCCGTTCTCGAGTTATGCGCTTACCAACACATTTTGCGATTCATTTTTATATATAAGAAGATTATGTGGTGATGCGTACATTTGTGCATTTGCTTGCGTGACCAAATGGGCCAAGCTGTGTGACGTCATCGATTACATGATTAGCCGGATTGCTCTAAATTCGAAGTTTACGAGCGTGTTTACATTTTTATACGAACTCGAGCTTTTGACCTACAAAATATGATGCTAGGACTGTTTGTTTGGAATGATGAAGAGCCTGTGATGTAATACGTTTGATTTTTATTTATTTGTCTTGGGTACCTACTTGTTACTTGGTTGCGTCATTAAGAGATGATATTTTTTCTGCTGTTTCATGTAAGAAGATACATGGGCTCATTCTTTATGATTAAAATATATTTAAATAATCATAATATATTCTTGAAGAAGTACATTAATTTTTTGTAGAATTACTCGTATGTATTTGGTAATATTACCCATTTTACTATATTCCTAAATTTTAAAGGAATCATATTAGTCAATTTACATAGGTATAAATGTATTATAGATAAATCTGCCGGAAAAAAACAGGACTAGGTACTAGGTATTTAAGAAATAAAATGTCGATTGCTAATGTTACACAAACAATAATTGTTATGTTTTTGTCCTATCGAATGTAAATTATTGTTTGTTTCTGATAAAATTTGTTATCAATAAAATAGTTCCCTTACGCATTGACGATAAAAATATACGAATATATCGATAAATCAGAGGATATAATATAATATAGACCATATCTAATCTATTTTCTAGTGTTTTTATGAAAATAAGACAATACAAAACCAAATAAGGAAATCACAGAATAGAATAAAGGTGGAACTTCTATCGGGATTACATCCGAATTTATTGAAGCATTCAGAAGTTTTGCTGAAAAAAACATTCAGGCATGTCATACAATTTTTTTTTATTTTTCTGTCTGTCGTATTATAACTAATTTCTACAAAGCAATAAGTGGCATAGATATGTAGGTAGAAACCTACATTGTAGGTAATTAAAACACAACATAGACCATTAAATATGATATGTGGTGTAATTATCTGTTAACACTATGTTGCCGCGTAATTGTATATACTATATAGGTAGTTTAAAATCAGTGTACCTAACTCTACATAATTTACAAGAAATTTAATATCTTAAGCATATGCGCAGTGTTCAATATAAACGAAAAAATATATTCACATCGTTCATAGAATTCATATAAAGCCACTTGACAAGACCTATAGTAAAATGCCAATCTTTTTTAAGCCAATCAGCAATCAATACAACAATCTATTTTTTAAACCAATCAGTAGGTACTTAATCACAACATAAATGCCTCGATATAAAAACAACCTGTAAGTCATAATATAACTTATGTAAGCCAAAACAAAAAAATGTACGAGTATTCGTATATTCCGACCTCATTAAGGATTGCGGCTAACAAAATATGTTTTGACTGGCAGGAATAACATACTCACAAGCTACATAAAACAGACGGTGCAATCATAACAAAACGAGATAAACAAATGGTAGAATTAAGGAGAAAAAAAGAGAAGACAAACAAATGGAATAGAGAAACAAATGAAATTAAGGAGTATATCGCAGCTGAGAGGGGACTTGATATGACACTGTCTAGGATAAGGTATAGTGAATGTGTAACTACTCTACTAGTCCAGGTGGCTCTGTAGATGTGATAGTCTTGATTGTGGGTACATATACTTTGGTTTGAGAACTCTTGAAACATACTACCTCTATCAAGCATATGATACGTAAGCTACAGAAAAAAAATGGGACTTAGTAAACATGTGATAGTCTTGATTGTTGGTACGTGTAGTTTGGTTTAAGAACTCTTGAAACAAGCTGCCTACATCACACGTATCAAGGCTACATGAACCAGGTTTAGTATTTGTTAGAAATTGCGTAGAAATATGGAGTATAAAGTATTGTTTTAAAGGGTCTGCTGTTGTCACATGGTTGTGATTTAACAGCCTTGATTTTTGATGTAAGAAATTTGGTTTACTCAAACCATCCATTCCATCAAACCTTATTTGGTGGATGAAGTAAGGACAGAGCTCTGATGAAGAGCATTGTGTCGCTTATTAATTTACCTGTTTCTTAGAAATTATTGGATTGGACGTGACGTGAGAGATGAGAAAATAAGAAAATGAGGATTGAAATATGTAATCTATTTCAGTTTATTGTATAATCTACGTGTAAAAAGTTATAAAGTTCACATGTAATATGATGGCATAAACATCAAGAATAATCTTTTACATAAATAAGATCTCGAGAAGGCTGACATAAAAACTTTCGCTTCTATTATATTAGTGAGACATAATAAAACCTTGGAAATGCTCTAGACATAATTTGGATGAAATCATACATAATTTAGTTACTGTCTATGATGGCTCTTTTGTGCGCAAAATTGCGGAGAGATTTTTTGGGAAGGTAATGAATGATATTGTAGTTTGTTAATGCGAAGTATTTGCACTTATAGGTCACATATTATGTATAATAGGTCTTATTTTTTTGACGGTAATAAACCGAACCTAATATGAAAAAGGTGCATCATTTTGTAAATTATTTTATCTTAGAAAAAGCTAAAACAAATAAAATAACATTTGAATTCTTTCGTACAAATCATCATTCTACTTAAATTACAGTAACGAGATTTTGGATCTAAATAAATATTCAATTCTCATATACCTATAAGAAATGGGTAGCAATTTTCTTCTTCGTTGAGCGCGTTATTACTGGAGCTTTTAAGTGGGCATGCGTGACGTCATTGCATGGTCAACCAGGTGGAAATGGGTTTAAGGATTTTGACAGTATGGTAAATAGGAATATGTATATAGAAAGTTTTGTGTACTTAGGTACCTACTTGCTTTTTACGGCATCTTTATACAGGCAAGTGGCAACCTATCTCTGATCTATTCCATAGTCTCTGAATAGTCTTTTAAAATTAATTTTATTAAAAGAAGGGAGGCAGGTAGATACAGAATCAAGCAGTGGGATCATAGGCTTAAATAGTAAGATTATATACATCAAATAGCATCAAATAGACGAAGCACGCGAAAGCTCATATTACGTGCATCTAATCGGTTTAAATTGTTTACTGTTTTTTTTTAACTTTTAATAAAAAATACATATTACAGTAGGTAGGTATGGTTTTATCATTTATCTATTGACATAACCGAATTAACTGTTGTAATATGCATTTACAAAGTTTATTTGTATTTATTATCTATGAATAAAATATATTTTTCCCTTTACTTTATTTCAATTCTCATTTCATCAGGTTATATTGAAAATCAACAAAAGAGAATTCTCCTTGTTTACTTTTGATTAAAACGCGATATCGTCTCGGTAGAGAAACTTAATTTGTTCTTTGAAACTACGATCCCGTCTTTGTGTTTTTATATTTTTAATTTACTTTGCGAGCAAAACATATTTTTATAATTTAATATGTTTTAAAGTGAGTTGTATCAGTACAGTATAAAACAAGTCGCTTCCCACTGTATGACTGTCCCTATGTACCTATGCTATAGCAATTTTTTAAAGTAGGTACGCAACGGATTTTGATGCGCTTTTTTAAAAATCTAGATTGGTTCAAGATGAAAGTTTTGGTCTATAAAGTTAAGACTACGGGCACAGCTACGAGGCCGCGGATTGATAGTAATTTTGAAATACCTACCTACCTTACTACCTTCATTGACGTTCATTAGATGTTTTGTACCAGGTAGGTACAAAATTTTCCTTTTACGACTTTGTATTGTAAGATAAACGAGACACTACTAGGCATAATTTAAGAAGTGACTAGGAAATGCAGTGCTAGCGTGATCGATGCTATTAAAGGCATAAGTGGTAAATAGCACATTCAGAACAAGTGCAATGCAATGTGGAGAGCTTCAATGGGTTTTAATGCCTTCCGGCTGTAATAATAGAACGAACCTTAAGTATGGAGCTATATAGGTATAGTCTGTTTAAAATTATCGGTGTTAAAATGTATCGAAAATAAGAAAGTACCAGGTACTTTCTTATTTTCGATACATGGGTGGGTGGGGATATCAATTATCAACGTATTTTGTGCAGTGTGCACGGTAGGTGACCGTGCACACTGCACAAAATACGTTGATATTAAGTTATCTATTTTGACGATTCAAAAGCGCTTCTTTGTATCTATACTTACCTACAAAAAAATATAAATATTACGTATACCTAAATATAACGATGGTTTTATTATTTATATAGATGGCACAGTAAAACGTAAAACAAGTTTTGTGTTCACATACAGTTACACTTACAGATTTAAAAAATGTATCTCATAAATAAATGAATAGGAGTTTTTTTTGCCATAAGGTAAGTTAATTTTTCTGAGACAAAACGAAGTTAATTTCTCTGAATTCTGAGAGGAAAGATAGGGCAATCTAGATTAATTTCCTTTTTGATCATGAATTTTTGTTCCTTTACTTCGTCTCTTTCGTCGTAAAATAAAAGTAAAAGCCAGCACGAAAATACAATTCGTATTTTATGTTCTGCGAACTTGGGAAAACTAAAACAAAGGAGACCTTTTCCATTTATTTGCAAAATTGTTTAATCATTTCGGGGCCCGCAGTGAAATACGTCAAACGCACAAAGGTTAGCTCTTCTGGAGATATTTTTTTCTTATTAACTATACTCAGTTATGAATATCGAAGTTATTTTGGTGGTTAATTATTTGTGGAATATGTTTTTGTTTGGAATGTAAGGTTTTAATATTAGCCTAGATAATAGCTATATGGTGAATTTATATTTTTGGTTTTATGGCATTCAAATGCTTTATAAATATAAATTTATATATAATATATATTTATATCGTTACAATATTGTATTCACTGAAAAGTGCTTCATATTGGTTGAAATGGTTGTTAATCATCTCAATAGATGGTGCGCGGTGTGTCCCTACAGACACATAAAACTGAAAGAATGGAATAAATTCGATTGCTCTGGCGGGTCACGAGTGGCTGAGTTGGTCAGGCATCCGCCCCGGAATGGCGCGAAGGATGCGGGTTCGAGTCCCGCCTCGTGATCGAATTTTTTCTATTCTTTATAAATTTATATTTATAATAGCTATATTAGTCCATTGAATGAGTCCCTCCAAGGGGGGTCTAGAGTGCGTGAGTTAGTAACGTAAGATGTTTCTTCGGAAACATGTCAAGAGTCCCTAGGTAATAAACATACTAAAACCCCGGGCCACTAGGAGGAGCCCCGGAGTGGGGGGAGGGGGGAAATGGGTCCATTTTTTCATTTTTCGCTTAAATCTCAAAAACGGTACATGTTAGAGAAAAACTTTCAAGGAAAAGTTGAAAGGCCATAAAATTATCTATAAGTTGTGCCTGAATCATTTTTTCCTATATCCTACCGTTTCTGAGTTATACGCAGTAAAACATGATTTTGGCTCAAACAATTTCCACATCAATCGATCAAAAATATTTCTTTCTTCCAAAAAACTCAAATGTGCAACTTGTGACCAGTACTGATAGATTGATCTTAATTAGTGCTTTAATTGGTAAAATAAACACATTCCTCCATGAAAGCCTTTAGGAGGAATCGATTGTCAAAATATTATATTAGGGCAGTTTGAGTTACTGAACTTGATCTTTTTATTTTTTTCTTCCAAAAAACTCAAAAGTGCAACTTGTGACCGGTACAGATAGATTGCTCATAATTAGGTCTATCATTGCTAAAAATACCAGATTCCACCACGGAGGCGTTTACGGAGAATTGAATTTTATCAGGGTAGTTACGATACATGAACTTTTTATTTTTTTTCTTCCAAAAAGCTCAAAAGTGCAACTTGTGACCGGTACAAATAGATTGCTCATAATTAGGTCTATCATTGATAAAAATACCAGATTCCACCATGGAGGCGTTTACGGGGAATTGAATTTTATTAGGGTAGTTAGTTAAAAAGTTCATGTATCGTAACTACCATAATGAAATTCAATACTTCCTAAACGCCTCCATGGTGGAATCTGGTTTTTTTATCAATGATAGACCTAATTATGAGCAATCTATCGGTACCGGTCACAAGTTGCACTTTTGAGTTTTTTTGGAAGAAAAAAAATAAAAAGTTCAAGTATCGTAACTACCCTAATAAAATTCAATTCCCCGTAAACGCCTCCGTGGTGGAATCTGGTAGTTTTATCAATGATAGACCCAATTATGAGCAATCTATCTGTACCGGTCACAAGTTGCACTTTTGAGTTTTTTGGAAGAAAAAAATAAAAAGATCAAGTTCAGTAACTCAAACTACCATAATATAATATTTTGACAATCGATTCCTCCTAAAGGCTTCCATGGAGGAATGTGTTTATTTTATCAATTATAGACCTAATTAAGAGCAATCTATCAGTACCGGTCACAAGTTGCACATTTTAGTTTTTTGGAAGAAAGAAATATTTTTTGATCGATTGATGTGGAAATTGTTTGAGCCAAAATCATGTTTTACTGCGTATAACTCAGAAACGGTAGGATATAGGAAAAAATGATTCAGGTACAACTTGTAGATAATTTTATGGCCTTTCAACTTTTCCTTGAAAGTTTTTCTCTAACATGTACCGTTTTTGAGATTTAAGCGAAAAATGAAAAAATGGACCCATTTCCCCCCTCCCCCCACTCCGGGGCTCCTCCTAGTGGCCCGGGGTTTTAGTATGTTTATTACCTAGGGACTCTTGACATGTTTCCGAAGAAACATCTTACGTTACTAACTCACGCACTCTAGAACTTTTTATTCAATGGACTATATGGTTGCTATTCTTGGCAATGTAATAAACCTCACTTCAGGCAGCTACGTTATTATTCTGTGCTTCAGGTAGAACTTATAGTGGTTACTGCTTGCGTTGTATTGAACATACAAAATTGCAAGTTTAATTGTTGTGACGTAGGTATTTTAATTTTTCTTTTTTTACCAAAAACACGAAGTTTCTTAATATATTGCAGCTTGCCATTTCATTTGCTTTAATAATGTAAATTGCGAAACGCCCTTTGCGTGTTCGAGCCGCGATTTTTATATATATCACTTAATTAATTATATACGTTATTTAATGAGGTCATTATTATTTTAAATGTAAAAGTTAATTAACCTTTAACATGGCTTGAGCGCCTTGTGATTTTTAATTTTTCAACATACGTAGAATTTATCCGAAAACTAAAATCATAGAAAATAGGAGTGATTTGTAATGTGATATATTTAATATTAAAAAACAAGCGATCATGTTTTAAATTTTGAATAGGTAATTCGTTAAATGCAAATTTATAAATCGTGCATTAAAAAAAAATATATGTGTGCGTGTACTAGTGTACACACGTAAGAAGTGAAACTTCTTTATGACCTTATTTTTCAAAAATAATTTACTATAGGTAGGTATGCAACTTTACAGAAATACGTCGAATCACGCGTGGTAGGGATAAGAAAAAGATGGCGCGTAACGGAAAAATGTCACGCGTAACGAAAAAATGTTACACTAAATTTTTTTCCAACTCCGATAAAGAAGTTTCACTTCAAAAATTACACAATTTTAATTAGATCGGTAACATTATTCAATAAAGTCTGGAATTCGTTTTCCTTATTAAACTTTAAGCTTTTTGTAAATAACTTACATTTCTGAAAGATACAACAAAGAGATGTTTCAGCCAAATTAATTTAACAGAATAATGTTTTAAATTATTTTCTCAGTACACAAAGGAATATCTGTACCTTTTTTGGATACTGACCTTGTTTCTTTGAATGAACTCTTGTAAGATTTTATTAATGCGGCCTTTTGGTGATAAACGGCTAATATGATAAGGAAAATAGAGCTTTTTGTATGGGCGTGGAGAGATTATTTTATATCATAAATCATACGTGTGTACAAAAACAAAAAACTGAATAAGTTTTTTGTTTTTGTTAACGTGATTGCGTGTTTATGTAAAGAGAGTTTAAAAAATGAGTTTTATGTAAGTTTTTTTAGTATGTTTTTTGAAATATTTTATCCTTTTAACGTGTTTATACAAGGCAGATAAATCAAATGTTGTTTCATCGCGATACATACCTACAATAGAACTCAGATGAGATTTATTAGAACAATTAAGATCTAATTTCGGCTATCAGAAGACATCAAATTTCATTCTTAATCATAACGAAAGTTAGATACAATTATTACAATTTTTACAGCATCTGAATTATTTACTAAGTTTCCAGTATACAAAACAATACTATAGACTTTCCACGGTAGAGCATTTGAAAAGAAATATTTAGTTCAGAAATTCTCCATGAAAAATAAATGTTTATTCTAGCAACGCTAAAAACTGCAACGAATCTAGACTTTAGGTGTTTATTTCAAATACGGCTCGTGAACTGTAATCGTAAAAGTTTTAATTGAAAACTTTTTATATTAACCTGTTTTTGAAGGTAAAATACAATATAAACACTTTTAAAACAGCGGTAGAAAATGATGTAAACAGAATGCAATTAGGAAGTTTACATTAAGTTGTTTTCTTTTAATTTTGGAGGGTATAATATTTCAACTTTCAAGTGAATGTTGAATGACTACTGGCAATTAACAACAACACTAATGCTTTTAAACCTAACTTTAAACCGCGGGATTGACCATAACATAAGTAGATAGTTTTGGTTCTACCCATAGAAATCTAAATAACAAGACACTAGAAGTCGTAAGCGCGCGTGACCTTGTCGCCACTCAGGTGACTTTCACATCACCAGTGTGTTCGTCACAGTTCAGTTGCTATGGAGACGTCTGTGTGTAAACATGGTGTGTTTCAGCATTTCCCATTGCGGAAATTCTTCCACAAGTTGTAATTATACTAATAAAGGAATAATATTTCATCGGTAAATATTTTTTTTTAGAAATAATGCCGTTTTTCCTTAAAATTATAGAATATTTACAAGTATTACGAGTGTCACCATAGTAATCGAAATAACAATGAATGACACAGTTTCAACCTTATTGGAGCAAAAAGAAACAAAACGTCTCATATACTTAGGGATGTTATTCTAAAATAAACCGCAAATTCGTGCGTTAGGATACATATTAAAAAGCTTAATTTAATATTTAAGTTAGTTTTCACTAAAATCAAGTTGTCCAATAAAAGGCATAGTTTACTTGTGTGTATTGTTTAGCTATCGGTTTAAATGTGTTGATTTTGGCGACAGCGGTTTTCATACGAATTATGACATTATAGCACTTCTATGTGTCTTGTTATTTAGATTTCTATGGTTCTACCCTTACGATAGGAGCGCCTAAAAAATTTATTAAAAAAAAATTCAGTTCTCCTTGACTTTGTTCAATCTATTGATAAGAATAGATTTTTATCAATAGACTGAACAAGCCAAGCCATGCACTATAGACATAGGGCCGGCGCCCACTGCCGGCACGGCGTGGCATGGCAGGGCAGAGGATTTTATTACTAATGAAGTTATTTTGAATCTTATTTCAATCAGTTTAGAATTCAAGTTACTTTATTTCGATGCCACAATGCCGCGACGTATCGCAGGATGCTGCAGCATGACGATTGACGCGGCACGCCGCAGGATGCGGCGGCATGACGTGTCTTGCTGTTTCATTCCAAGGAATGCCGCGGCGCGCCATTGCATCCCGCGAGGCGTATGCGTCACTTTGGGGTCGAGGAATTATGATTGCTAGCTAGTTGAAATAAGGTTGAAACTTATGCGCATTAGTGGGGCTTTTAGCAGGATGCCACGGCATGCCACTGAATGCCGCGGGATCACGCAGCACGCCGCGGGATGCCACTGCACGCCGCGGGATGCCATTGCACGCCGCGGGATGCTCTGCCGTGCCATGCCGTGCCGTGCCGGCAGTGGGCGCCGGCCCATATGCAAATGTCTCTCAGCTGCTTTTCACCAAACAGCAACCACACGTTAAGGGGGCGCATAAAGCAAAATAACCAATCTTCTATTAGATGATACGTGTAATATGCAAGACCAAATCTAAAAAATAAAATATACATATATCAAACTAGATGATATGTTCAACGATTCTGTTTAATCAAAAACATAAAATATTAAAATTTACTCGATAAAAAAAAATCACCAAGTTAGCTCTAATTTTCACACTTTTACGTTTTCTACTTGACATGGTAATACTTATTATGATTTTTTAAAACATTTGCAAGATATTTGTCAGAGCATTATAAAAGTGGTTTATCGCAGATAAAACCAAAACTAAAAGTAATTACACAAAATGCTCTGACAAATATCTTGCAAATGTTTTAATATAATTGTTTATGTTTTTGATTAAACAGAATCGTTGACCATATCATCTAATTTGATATATATTTTATTTTTTAGATTTGGTCTTGCATATTACACGTATCATCTAATAGAAGATTGGTTATTTTGCTTTATGCGCCCCCTTAACATAGTTATCATTAACATCCAAACTATAACTACACCAAGTTCTATCTAATCCCAATTTTCAATCGATTTGCGAAGCGGCATTCCAAGTTGATACCTTTACGCTCCCTGACCGCACCGACAATGGACGCAGTCGCCTGTGCCATTTCTGTGTTATTTATCACGCAGTATGACTTGTGAACCGTTCCACATTCAGCACACGGTGTTCGAAGCCAGTGAACAATTAATTGACACGCGTGGTACGCAATGTATGTAGTATTCGTGAACATTCCACTACGCTAGCTTAGAAAAGGTTGACTATCCAAGAGGAAAGCAAAATAATACAGTTCATACTGATGGTCCTACGGATAAGGAGACATAAATGTTTCTACCATCTTCTAAGATGCACACATCTCAGCTTAACATCAGGCGAGATTATGGTCAAGCGCTTCCCTATCGACAATAAAAATAAAAAGTTTCTAGGATAGTAGACGACGTTGTATTCGCCATCTATCTCATTGAAATCCAGGTTTACTAGCTCAAGAAATTGGTGGATGTGGACCAGTGATATCGGAATATATGCTATATTATGTATAGGTTACCGTAATACCTTATAACTTATAAGATCCCAGTGGATCAAATTCTTACTAATAATAGTATTCTCTAGCTAATGCGCAATCCAAATAAATGTTCTCTCTTTTCTGTCCATGTAATAGTCAGAGTGCATGTAATGTAATGTATTTGCGTCTTATAAAATGTCTGTTCAATTTTTCAAGGATAGACTTCCACTAAGAACATGCAAAATCAAAGACGTCATGATTGAATTGCCTAGTAGTAGGAGTTTAACACACATACACAATAGTCAGGGTCAATACTACGGAATTTGGGTAATCAAATGGGTGTATATAATACAGCATCAGCCAAGTGGAATGTTATAGCGTACGGTAATAAATTGATATGAAACGGAGCGGAAATTGACCAAAAAAGTGGGCGAACGAACGGGCTTGGTTTTAAAATTATGTCATCCTGTCCAGGGATCAGGATGGCACTTTAAACAATTGTCTAATTTAATATTTTGCTGGAGGTGAATATGCTCTGCTGTTTAGTTTTGGATCTTTTGTTCTGACTTTTTGCAAACCTTTGTGTATGAATAGACAACCCACACTGATAGGATAACATTGCAGAATGTTTTTCCTTGCAGTAAAAGGCTATTTGAGGTACACGACTAGTGTATAAAATATGTAAGGTTGTCACGGTTCACGTACGCATGACTTCATATACCTACTCTTGATGTAAACGAATGTATGGATTTCCATTCAAGGTATTTGTTGGCGAGGTTTTGTGATTTTTTAGATTCTCAATTTACCTGTACCAAGTTTTATAACTATGATATTATTTAGCACCTTAATATAGTTAAGTATTATACGATATTTGTTCTAATAAATAATGTTTGGGAAGCTCACGTTTTTGCCTAATACCTATTGATAAGAAAAGTTACGAACAGAATGATCTTGACATATTTTTCGTCCTATAGATCGGTTGTATGGTACTAATAGCACGAGAGATACCTTAATGTAGGTAGCGGTGCTTCAATCAAACGACGGATATTGTTCCGTGATGTAGGTTACGAGCTACGGTACGCTTTTAGTGTGACGTCATGGATTTGGTGAATGGAAAATGATTTTCTGTTAAGGAATATCGTTTGACTTTGTTCTGCATAATTTGAACATGGGGAATCACGGTTGATTTTTTGATGTTTTTTTCCTTATACAGCTTTTGCCTATTCGTCGGAAGTTTGGCTTGTATTTTTATGATTAACCATAAACCTAATGGAGTTGCTGCTATTTTCTTCACAAATACCTAATTTGAATTAGAAGAAGAAAACCACAATATTAATTCTGCACAATGAAAGCTCTTTATGTCATTTATCCAACGAATGCAGTATGTAACATACTATCCAGCAAACATATTTAACTCACCTAAATGCATCTAAAAACAAGGGCGTTTAATGTTTTATAACCTTTTATGTACCACATGGCCAAGATGACGTCACCAGAGCGACTTGCCATGTCAAGTCCGCAAATAAACTTGTGATGCAAAACATTCCGGCAAAGTTTGTATACGGAGTACGATCTGAACTATGAATCACGGTTATTTATATTGATTTTGGAGGAAATTTTTGTATGGGAACTGTTGGATAGATAAATTGATGACCCAGATAGTTTAAATTGGGAATGGAGTAGTTACTACGTGGATAGGATACCGTAGAGAAAAATGTACCTAAGGTTAAAATCTCTAGAAGAAAAGAAAGATAACCAGATAGTTAACATTGGGAATGGAATAGTTACTAGTTTATACAGGTTCCGTAAATAAAAATATACCTAAAGTAAAAAAGCTCTAGAAAGATTGGAGATCGTAGATGGCCGTTATTGGATCTGGTCATGACAACAAATCCATATTTTCCTACAAATCCTGTAACATAACAGATTACCTATACATTTAAATATTTATATATCCGATCCACTTATGTATATTAGATTCAAGTATTATCATTATCATTACATTGATTTACAGGTTTACTGAAGGGTTAGCAATTCCAATTAATTTAACGGCACAAGGAATTGATTAAACGACTTGAGTGTCAATTTAAAATTAAAGACGCCATCGGATTCCCCCTCAGTTGAAGTTGAAGACTTGATTACATATTTAATTAAGAGCAATAAAGGGATATTCGATAAAGTAGATATGAAAATAACGTAAGCTTCTCGTGATCTGTATCATGAAAAAAATATACAAGAGAGAACATTTTGTTAAAATTCACTAAGGGATAATTGAAATGGTTCAACGTTAATCGTTTTAAATCTAGAAAGGTGTGAATTTGTTTGTGTAAACGGATATCCATCATAAAAAAGGCACGTATTTAATTCGCAATACTATTATTCCATTTATATTTTCACAAGCTGACCCACGTAAATTCGTTTATTCCCAAAAGGGAAATTTTCGATTATATTTCAGTGCTGCTCTGCTCCTTTTTGTTGTAGCATGATATTTTATACGCTATGGAATTCCTAAAAAATGGTCTTTGAAAGACAGAACAGAACTTTTCATTTCAAACCAGTAGTTTCAGTAAATAGTGCGTTCAACCAAACAAAATCTTCAGCTTTAAAATGTGAAGACGAGCCACCAGAAATCACGTATTTTTTGACAGACGAAATATGGACGAATGAGTAGTGGTATTCCGTATTATACTACGATCGTATGTCTACTTACAATAGATAACATATTGAGTATAGACCACAAACGTTTTATTTTGCTCGTAAAACCGGAAGCTAGGTGCTCCCACCTCGTGTATTATCGATACATTATTCCCGTAACCACAAAGGCTATCTGAAATTCATGATCCCGATTATCAGGACGCGTTCGAGCTCACGGCAACCGTTTGAATACATTTAGATAAACAGCAAGGTCGTCAATAACTATGTGTGCTCTCTTATGTGTGCGCGCCCCAAATGTATTAGAGCATGGTTATGTGTGCATTATGTATTTGGATGTGGGCATGCCCCAAATGTATTGTATGGGTGTGTGTGTTAATGCTTGTTGTTATGAAGTGTGAGTGTGGTTTTTCAGTCTTTATTTTGTTAAGGTAATGTTTTGTGCAAATTGTAGTTATCAGTGTAATGGACACACCTTGTGTGTTTAGGTTTGATTCGATAGAAGGGGTCTGTGTCTGTAATTTTCAATTTTTTACCTGTATCGTTAGTTTTCCGAATTTTCAAGTTCTTTAAAGCGCTGATAAACTATAAGATTAATTATCTATAGATATGTATTCTTTTAGTAATGGCTAAGTAGGTACTTTGTTTCTTATATCTTTAGTTTTAAAGCATTGAAAATAAAAGAGACACATTGATAAGAAGTTGCAATTCGAAGGCGATGTGCAAATAGTACACCCTTCAAAAGTAATTAAAATTATTCAAAACTCTCGTTGGAAACGAATTATTCCAAATTGGCAAAGCTTAAATTCGCATGAACGTATTATGTGTACCTGTTACACTATTTTGGGCGTCTGATGTAAGGAATTAACATAACCGGTTGTTAGCGGTCACTGCCACTGGCGAGTGCGTTTTTATTCACTGGCCCAGTTGTAAAGGGCTTGTATGAAATCTGTTATATGAACGACATAAAATGGCCAATGGGTAAAAAGTAGATATAATGTAAAGAGAGATGTGGTCAGTGGTTGTTACATTTGGTATGGTTTGAACTTTGATAGTACTATTAGGTCTATAAATCATTCAGGTATTTAGTTATAGAAATACTTTGTGTAGGTAATATTATATAGAGTATTCTAGAATTTTTTGTAGTTATTTATTCTATAGACTGTATGTTTCTCCTTTTCATGTTCTAAACGCACTAATACTAGTAAGTAATCCAAAATTTCAATATCATATATTTAATATTTTACACTGGGGTAAGATCCCTTTAAAAATAATAAAAAGTGCAAAAAAATCGCAGTCGGATGAAACCCATTATAAAAGGAGGGGAATATGATGAAAATTAAAGGAAAAATAAATTACGGTCAATCCGAGTTCGGGAAGTGGGAGGGGGGAGCTTTTAAGAGAAAAAAATGGTTTCTCTCGATTTCCGACAAAACTACAAGTCCTACGGAAAAAAGTTCAATGGCAAAGTTGTAGGTAATAAAAAAATCTACAACTTTTGTATTGACAATTTTTTCACATAACCTCAAAATTTAGGTGAAAAATTCAAAAAACCAAGTTTTTGGTTTTTTATTTTTAACTACTTCAAAATTTATTTTTTTTCTACGACATTTGGTAGAAACTTGCTTTATTATGTCCCAAATACACTGTAATTTATTTGATTGAAAATATTTATTTTTTCGCCTTATTTTGAATTAATACCAAAAAAACAACCTAATTTTCAACCGAAAAGTCACCCGTCAAAATATCAGTTTTTTTCAAAAACTTTGGGAGCCTTTTATTCATCAAAATCTCTACTTTTATATGGTGTAAAAAAAATAAACCTTACCATAGTAAATGTTCTCAGGAAATGCTTACAAACAGTGTCATAATTAGCTTTTACTAAATCAGGCACACTTCTCGAACTCTATATCTTCTCTTGTATCGGCTTTTCGGTAATATTTCAAAAGAAAAAAAATTATCTGTTCTAAGTATAATATTTTACAGCATATTCAAAAGCAAAATGATGTCGATAAAAACATTTCAGGTAGTTTGAGAAGTGTGCCTAATTTAGTAAAAGCTCATTTTCACACTGTTTGTATGCATTTTCTGAGAACATTTACTATGGTAATGTTTATTTTTTTTTACACCATATGAAAGTAGAGATTTCAATGAATAAAAGGCTCTCCAAGTTTTTGAAAAAAGCTGATATTTTGACGGGTGACTTTTCGATTGAAAATTAGGTTGTTTTTTTGGTATTAATTCAAAATAAGGCAAAAAAATAAATATTTTCAGTCAAATAAATTACAGTGTATTTGAGACATAATAAAGTAAGTTTCCACCAAATTTCGTAGAAAAAAAATAAATTTTGAAGTAGATAAAAATAAAAAACCAAAAACTTGGTTTTTTGAATTTTTCACCTAAATTTTGAGGTTATGTGAAAAAATTGTCAATACAAAAGTTGTAGATCTTTTTATTATCTACAACTTTGCCATTGAACTTTTTTCCGTAGGACTTGTAGTTTTGTCGGAAATCAAGAGAAACCATTTTTTTCTCTTAAAAGCTCCCCCCTCCCTTTTCCCGAACTCGGATTGACCGTAATTTATTTTTCCTTTAATTTTCATCATATTCCCCTCCTTTTCTAATGGGTTTCATCCGACTGCGATTTTTTTTTGTTTCAAAAATTATCTACTCTAGTCTATTTGCACTTATTGCAAAACAAACTTTGAAATAAGTACTCACTTGAGACTTGCTTTAAATCTGAATAGTGTCACAACCGTACATTATTTGTGTCAAAATACATATTAGACCGGACTCTCAGTGGAGTTTCGTTTGCAAAAATCGCGGACCTAAATCTGACTTCTGATATATATTGTATAGGTCCCAGACATCCTATAGACAGATGTTGCCAACCAGTTTTGTGGTCCCCCTGCCCGCACCCCGGTA
Organism: Colias philodice; assembly: GCF_061535455.1. NCBI lineage: Eukaryota > Metazoa > Arthropoda > Insecta > Lepidoptera > Pieridae > Colias > Colias philodice. Next base: position 2,945,179 of record NC_143109.1, on the reverse strand, counting down.
ATTAAATATGGCATACAAAGAAAAAAATAAAAATTTCCAAAACATGCCGTGTGGGGTATCAAATGAAAGAGCTTATTGAGTAGATCACGAATATATAGCATACTATATGCATTTCTTACACTTTCTCTAAGATTTTTTAGAAAATTTACGAAAATGGTCCATTTTTGAGTTAACTTTAAACCACTATAGATTGAAAACTCATGAATATATTTTTTAAATTATTATTTTAAATAATTAACAATAGTCCATTGTTTACGATTCAATATTTCGTACAGTGAAATTGTTGCATGGGGGAGTGGGGGGAGCATTCAAAGATGGCGAGTATATTTTCAAGTTCATATAGTATATAGTTATTTTCATCAAATCCACCACATAGCTCACTTATATTATATTACGAACTATTGAATCATAAACAATGGACTATTGTTAATTATTTAAAATAATAATTTAAAAAATATATTCATGAGTTTTCAATCTATAGTGGTTTAAAGTTAACTCAAAAATGGACCATTTTCGTAAATTTTCTAAAAAATCTTAGAGAAAGTGTAAGAAATGCATATAGTATGCTATATATTCGTGATCTACTCAATAAGCTCTTTCATTTGATACCCCACACGGCATGTTTTGGAAATTTTTATTTTTTTCTTTGTATGCCATATTTAATTACCGGGGTGCGGGCAGGGCGACCACAAAACTGGTTGGCAACATCTGTCTATAGGATGTCTGGGACCTATACAATATATATCAGAAGTCAGATTTAGGTCCGCTATTTTTGCAAACGAACATCTCCTTGGAGCCTGCTCTATATGTTTTTATTTACGACATTTGCATAGAAAGCGCAGACTCATTTCACTGCATGTTATTATTGTAATGAGAGTACTTAGCGACTAAAAGCTCGAGCACTTAAAGTTTTAGTGCTTATGTTACAGGATCTAGGTATCAAGTGACTGAGTCTAGACGCTTTCGTATTTTTCTTTTCATTTTATGTAGATATGTCGCAGGTAAAGTATTATTATGCCGTTTTTAAACGTCGTCAGTTTACAGAAGCTCGCTGTTTTGTATTAAGTCGCAGTTTACGAATTGAGCTACTATTTCTGTGTAGTTTTTCAGTAAAGCGAATATAGCTTAACTCTCTACTTAAGCAAACCAAAAATTTCTGATCCCCAATGCTCGGTTGCAAATTGCAATATAAAGTGATAATTATTATTATCCTAGATAGGGTAAATGGTAAACGGCTAGCCGTAGTGTGATACGGCGATTTATACCCTTCAACTGCGACATATTATGCATAAAGTTGTGTTAATTACAATTAATTATGAGAAAATTCATGATCGCGTATAATTTATTTGATGAAAATTAGTTAATTTACACGGTTATTAATTTGTCAGTTTCATCATTTATTAGGTCAACTTAAATAATTACCAATGTTATATTTAATATTTAAATAAGTAGTAAATTTAATTTAAATTGTACGATACCTATTTAAAAATAGTGCTCCAGAGTCAAGCTCATCATTCGTTAGTTAACAGATTGAAGTCAATTAAGATAACGTAAACGAAAAAATTACCTACATTTCAATTAGTTAATGAAAATTATATTTTAAACACTTAAAAAGTGCATCTCGCCTCGTATTTAGTTTCTCTTACCTTATCCATAACATGGCTTAATATAAATATCGTTTCATATATTCACGTTTTTACATTTTACAGTTTTAAGTATAAACAACCAACAAATGGCATTTTTTATTTAATGGCAACATTTTTACAGCCTCCATTAGCAAGCTACCGAGTCCCATACAAGCGGACGTGTTAATGACAATTACGGTACGCGGTAATCAAATTAATTGGTCAAGTACTCGTTTGTGGTTAGATTATATCATTATTCCATGTGTGATTGGCATTAGATGTGGTTGGTAATTAGTTTTTGCATATAGGTTGTTTAGATTTGATAGCTACTTAGGAAGCGTTGTCATTAACAATGTGTTTTAATTTTTATCTCTAAACGATAGTGTATCAAGTCAAATCCCTTTATTGTGCACCCAATTAATATACAAATATGTATAGGAGATAAAAAATGTATTGTCTGATTGCTTTCCTTTTTTAATCTGATCGTTAATTAAGTTTCTTTCTCCTGAGATTATTTCTGGATTATGGTATAATGAACATAGTCGTACTGCGGACATACGTTATATGAGCCAGTGTTAACTGTAAATATTCGACACTTTATATTACGTAAAGAAACAAAAACGTATATTTTTTTCACTTCCAAAAGTTTTAACACCTTCCTGTCTGTGGCTAAAGCCAACAATAGATCTTAACTACCACATTACATTCGCAATTAGAGTAGTAAGCAGGCATAATTGTCGAGACTTGGGCATGGGAATATCTCTATTATATTGTCTGAGTGTGCACTGAGCGCATGCGCATTGTGCCCTCTTGAGTGCGGACTAGAAAATGTTTAACCTACTTTTGGATGTGTTTTTCGTTAGCTCTTTACTAGGCTTGGCGATTGAAACAGGTAGGGTGTTTGTCACTTATTGTGTAGAGAGATGAGATTCAGGAATTAGAGACAAATTAATGCATATAAAATGTGAAAGCTTCCTTAAAATGATGTACTCGTTGTATTAATTAATAAATTAAACCATGAGCTTCTGACTAATACGAATTTAGTAAGACAAGATTTTCTGAACTTTTTACTTTCCAGGGGTCACTTTTCTTTGCGTATATTTTGTGATATAGAAGGTAATTTATGTAGTTTTACCTGTCTCTATCGAGATTAACCACTGTGGTTGAAAAAAGTGGTTATTCTAAAATATGAATTCATTCAATTGAAAAATAATATGATTTACTTTCTATATTCGACATGATCATCTTTTCTTAACAAGTATTCGTATGAAATGCCAAAAGGTTAATAAGTAGACATTGTAATATAAATTGTGAATCGATTCGACAAGTTAGACACATGTTTCTAAACGGTACTGAACTTTGGCATCTGTAATAAGTATTTTAATGGCAGTTCATATAGTCTGTAAGACTAGCATTAAGCATTTATAATACAAGGTATTAGAAAACATGAGATATAGTATACTAATACTATACTTAGCTTTGCTAGTAAGATGGCGTGAGCTTGGTGATTTGATGTGATTACGGTAAATAAATCATTTGGAAGCTATGCACTTACGTTTATATGTGAAATTTTGTGTGTAATTTACGCAAATTGTTAAATTTAAGACTAACAACTATTGGATAATGCGTAAAATTTTAGATAGAACGAGTTAAATTAATTAAAAATAGAGCTTTCAATCTAATAATAATTATTTCCTTAAATAAAACAGTAGGTACATAATATTCTTTTCACATAAAATACCTACTCGATCTCAATAACACTGGATTAAACAACATGTAATCCGCACAGATAAATACACTTTCATTGTTTTTATAAATAGATGTTACAGTTTATCTTATTTTAGCATCTGTGGTGAACAAACCCGCGCGACCTAGAAATCTCTACTTTCTCTTTTAGTTCGAGCATTTACACGTCAAGCTCCCTTAGACTGATAGGGCTTTGATAAATTTCATTTGCTATCTGTAAGATTTAGAAGCTTTCTTAGTTCAAAAAACTAGTTGTTTAATTTTTTCAGAAAAATACGCTTGTTAGAATCTATTATCTTACGAGTCTTATGTATAAGTAAAACACAATGCTTGGGTATGTTAAAAATTATCGTGTGGATACAAAAACTAGACAACCAAATTAATTAGTCTATGCTTATAATAAAATTCAAACATAACGTGTTGATAATTCAGTCCTACGCTCTTAATAAAAGCAAAAGATGATATTATATAATATGTTGTTTGCTCCCATTACAATTTGGCTACAAATCTGCAGTTAATAGTTGTTTATGTGCGTTTGTTTCTTCTTATAATGTGTTTTGAAAACTGGAATAAGTCACTTAAAAGTATTTGTATTTTCCATTATAGTTAGATACACTTTAAATTCTTAGGTTACATATATTTTTTATTCAGTTGTAATTGCAGCATATAAACTCTGTATGGGTAGCTATTGTTTCTATAAATTATATTCTCATATCCACGAAACTTACGCTTTTTCATAAAATATGTTCTGTTATAACGATTAATAATTTTGCCGCGTAGCTTGAGTGATATTTTAATATTAAATGATGCAATGCGGCACGATCAGTATCAATATATTTTATCAGCTAATTTACGTCAAATGTGTTTTCAAATAGTGCAAGGTTAAACTTTGTTCATTTAGAGCCTTTTTGATAAATATATTTACTTTGATTAAACAGAGACGGTTTATGAATGCAACATACATACAATTATAATAGTAATTAATTCGTAATAAAATTATCATATTATGATAATCATCGTTACCAAACAGTATCGCATACAGATAAATTAATAATTAGATTAGTATCTTTGTTATTTTTACACTACAAGCTTGACAGTACAGTAACTACAGTAATTTTTGCAAACAAGTAGCCTCGCTTTAACTTAAAAGCTCCTAAAGCTACTTGCACCTAGGTCATCATATTACTATCACTACATAGTATAAAACAAAGTCGCTTAATAGATAGAGTGATTCAAGAGGAAGGTTTTAGTATATAATTTATTATGTTTAGCGGGCGAAGTCGCGGACGGATAGCTAGTAGTATTATTAAAAACTGTAATGGCATGTGCAAGTCCATCAGAATTTAATCTCTTTATTTTTTGTTTTAAATTAACTCAAAGGACTCGAAGAAAGTTTTAAAAATAGGTTCTAATACGAGCAGTAAAAGAGTACATCAATTTTATGTAGGTTAAGGCCCTTCGCTCATGGAGCTACTCAAAAATGACTGAACTAATCAGTAATTACGATTACAAACCAGTTACAAATTGTATCTCGCATACAACGCTACTCAAGTTATAAGGTTTCAGTCACTTGTCAATGTTTGCTCGTTCATTTTTATCATAAAAAACAAAGAAACTCGGGAAACCAGTAGCGTGGAGACCGGCACGACGCGTCGCGCGTGATTGGTTGCTAACGCGTTACTCACCAGTTAGTAACTAGTCGCGTCGTGTGCGAATCTCCATAGAACATGTATGGGCTGTGACGCTCAGGCAACTCGTTAGTAATTTGAGTTTGTGACTAGTTCTTTTTGAGTAGCTCCATGAGCGAAGGGCCTTACATTCACCACATTAGGTCTGTTTTACGACTCTTTTTAACGCTTTCCTTTGTACTTTTTCCCGGGAAATATTTTATGGTTACACATTACATACTTAGATCCTTAGATAAGCGGTACTATAAAGATAGTGCATTTGTTTCTTTATATATTTCAAGCAACTTATTCAAACGTTAAAGAATAAATTAATACCGTATTTCGAGGGCTTCCAAAACTCTTCAAACTGTCATAATATACATACGAAAAGTATGAACTCTGATAATTATACTTTATTTTAGGCTTTAGTTGTGTGTAGATCCTCTGTATAGAGAGAGAGTCAACCAGTTTATTTTGTAAAGGATGTATAAATTGCGTTGAATTTCACCACCCAGTAAATCCGAAAGTCTCGAGTTTATAATTTAATCTGAACCTCTTCCTTTTGTATTACGATCCCCAATTTGTTTGAAATTTCATAAATTGTTTCAGATTACCAGATTGTTTGTGCATTTGTAACATTTTATAAGTACAGTATATTTAACAGGAAGAAGATATAATGGCTATATTAAAATATATAGCCCACTAGTGTCCTCAATAAACAATGGGCAAATGTCAGCGATTTTCAATAGCAATCGACCCATCTCGAGTGTATTGGACTTCGCTTTCAACTCGAGTATTGCCTCGACTTGAGATCTTCATAATTGGCATGGAGATTAGGCATTGTGACATATTTCTTATTGGGTCGCAGAAAAAGACACAAGATGGACACTGTTGATAGCAAAAGTTTATTTATTGGCAATATAAAGTTGTTAAATAGGCATTTGATTATCTCTGTACCACAGGAACTTAAAAGAGGAATTCATAAAAAGTTATTTACTATTTAGTATAGAAATGAATTCAATAATCATTATACATTCCATGTGCTTTGTATATAAATCTAATAAAATGTTTTTTTTGTTTTCAGGTACTAACGATTTCCTGTACAATTGTATTGCATTGATACAAAGGTTGCTGCCACTTTTATCCAAAGAAAATATAGGTAATGTAAATAATAATTAATCATTAGTACAAGACCGCGATTCGTGGGAGCGACTAGGAGAGGCCTTTGCTCAGCATTGGGACATGACAGGCTGATACAATACAATACAATACAATACAAATAATTTAAAAAGCTCTTATCTATTGCGCTTAATTAGAAAATATATAGGTCGTGATTGTTTGTGTGTGAGATGTGTGGTAATCTAAAATCGATATTAACTTAAATGCTATCTCTTTTCAAATGAATTTTGTATTTTATTTTTTATATTTTTATTTATAATATATTTATATAGCTCACGTGTTTTTCTGATGTATGACATGTACAGTGTTTTTTTCGTGAGAGTAATATTATATTGGTAGGGCTATAAAGACTCGATGTATCCAAATCTCTAGTGTTTATTTGTTAATCTTAGTTTTACTAAAAGGAGAGGCGGTATAGCGTGATTACATTCGATAATACCAAAATTAGTTCAAGCCTTCATAGCAATAACCACAAGATGAAGTGAACGTGAAAGTATTTGACAGGGAAAGTGCTGCGTTTATTTCGGACATCGAAAAGGTCAGGTTTCACTTGTTTTGGTTTATAAAAGTTACTATTTTATTACATTCGTATGTACCTTATGATGTTTGTGTATCTTAATGTACCTACATTTACTTTATGGTATATATATGTGATGGTTTTAAATTAAATAGTGTCTGAATTATATACAAACAAAACTATAGCAAAACATCAAGAAACGTTTAAACATAATGAAGATGGCAATATTTCTTAATTGATCTGTCAAAGAAAAGTCACAATGAACAAAAACACAAACAGCTCAACGTTTCAAACATGCTTCGAGTTTCAATGGCTAAATTATACGAATACTCCATAAACGTACCTACACCGTACGTAAGTCTAAAGAAGTACACATAGATAGTAAGTACATATATGTACATTGTACAGTGCTTAAGAAAAGCGATCAGGTACAGTTAGGCACAGAAGTGACAAGGGACCGGTAGGGCGCCCTGAATCCGTGTCAATTGATGTGTCTGTGATATTTCCTCTTTGATACGATTCTGTCTTTTTGTAGGCGATGCGTCATGTACCATCAAGTGCGAAATTGCATGATTAAATATTGAAAATTGTTTGTTTCCCGTGAATACATTATGTGACTACACAATCCTTATTGCTTGTATTATTATCGATTGAATTTTTTTGTAATATATGTAGTCAGAGCTTTTTGGAAGTGTTTCCATTCTCTATGACACGGAGAATATATTATACTGAATATTTAAAAATGAACTAAATAATAATAATTTATAATACAATCTTATTGTAGTAACTTCCATATCAAAATATACAGCTTGATAAAATATTGTAAAAGAACTCTAAATTATCATTTCAATACATTTTATTTTCAAATCGATCACTTTTGCTCTAGAATTAATTATTTCCAATAAAGTACAGTTAGGTGGTAAAGTGACAAGCGATGACAGCACCGTAGGGCGCGCTAAATTGTCGCGTCGATTGACATGTCTGTCTGCTTCCTTTTCAGTTTTTTGTGTTGACTTGCTACTGCTTGGAAAACTTTGTTAGTCGTTGTTTATGTGTTAATTTGGATTAATGTTCGATTAAATATTAGTACGAAAGCTGGTTTATTAGCCATTAATCAATATGCGACGATGTTAGAAATTACCGCTACACATATAGCTAAATTTCACTCGATACTCTTTGATTTACTCCTAATGTTGAATTATTTTTTCACAAGTATTGATGTTAGTATGGAAATAGTTTCATCATAACTTGTGGATAATTTTTAGATATTAGGTCTAAAGTTTTTAGGTTAAGATTGCTATTGGTACATTTTTCGTATTACATATTTGATAGAGGGTGTAGTAAATTTTCTATCATCTACTATACGTAAAGATATTATTTATTTATTTATTTATTTCAAGTAGTTCATTGTTTTACTTGTTAATCTTACGCTTATACAGGAACTATTGTGTTTCTTGTTTGTTACTTGCTTAATCTTGTTTCTTACTATGGGAGCACGTCTCGACTCTAATCTTATTAAACCCTAAAAGTTACACAAACTACATCAATTACGTATTATAACACCTTGTATTATAAAAGCCATGCATACGAACGTTGCATACAAATTATTAATAGATTAATATTCAGTTCGCGCGCTTTTCGATGTAACTGTACCGTTTTGACACATGCTCGAATTAGTTCTATAATTATATCAGTCTTTGTCGTATGAATGTTATTAAGGCCGCGTGAAAGTTGAATTTTTGTATTGTAATTAATATTCTAAATTGTCGTATTCGGAATGCGAATTGGGAATTGTAAAAAAGATATGTAGGTGTAGGAATTTGATAAAAACGGGGTAACGATAATTTAATTTACATATAAATGCTTATATTTCGTGTTTATTTTGATTAAAATGAAATCTCAAATATAAACGTGCATGTAGTACGTCGCAAAATACGATTTAGGAGAAATGCGGGAGAAGACGAACTAAGATACATAGTCGTAATTGTTTAAATTACAAACTTGTGGCTTTACGTAAATTGAACAATTAAGAAAGTGCGAACTGCACAGAGTTAGTGCAATTGATTTATTTGCATCTCTTCTCTGTTCAATGTAATACGATAATGTCGTTTTCTATTACATTTTCTTTTTCATTTAAATCATGTAAAATCATGGAAATCAGCCCTGTAATAAGTATTGGTACCTAGTTATTAAAACATTGACTTTATCTTAGAGATGTTATGAAATGAATCTGTTTAACATTATGTTTTTATTTTTGAATTAGGTTTTAATTTATCATGCAAATTAATATAATATGTAGGTAGTGTTTAAATATTCTATCGCACAATAAAAATAATGTCCTTAATCGTTAACCTACAGTCCTACAATGTTAGAAACACCATAGGAATTTTAATTTGTAGAGCGAATATTAATGCCTGAGTCACGGCAATATAAATGAAGTGTGATAAATGGGCCAAGGTTAATTCAATTTCGTAATAAAGGCTGACATAATATGCGATTTACGGTACTAGTAGTGTATGGGGTTTTGTCCGTTTTTAGATATGATGGGATGAGTTCATGATTATTTTTGCGTTGTGTTCATTTGGTTTGTTTGGATTTTAAAATATCTACCTACTAGTGATTGTAGGTATATTTTATGTTATTTAAATGTAATTTACTGAGACTATTTTACATTTTAGCAAGTTGGGATTGCTGTAAAGAAAATTTCCCTTATTGATTATAGTTTCACAATACGTAGGCATCACATACACCCAGATTTAATTTACTTTTATTTATACATTGACCCGGAATAAACTAGAATATATAGTTACCCAGTAAAGATGTACCTAGCTTGCTTATCCGAAAATAATTAATAATCGATCGAGTACTTACCTATTTAAGTTAAACCTTAACATATTTTTTTATGCTTTAAACTAATCTGTAAGTAGCTACGTTCTAATCCATATATGTATATTAATTAAATGCAGGTCACAGTTAGGTATAACAAATAAAACTTATTTATCAACGTAGCTAGGTAATAGAACAATACAATCAGTTAAGATTAAACGCCAATATAGTCTCTAACGAAACAATGGTAGATATTCAGTATCAATTCACACGCGATACTTATCATAGAAATCGATACCGAATGTGACGAAAGAATTTATAGGATTTTTTTGCGTTCTAGCTGCGAGATTATTTGGCTTTATCGACTTTCTTTTATATTGTTATGTGTTTCCGTTTTGGATTAGGATCATATTAAGGTGCATAATATGAACTAAGTAATTAAGTAAAAATATTATCTGTATGAAAAAGAAGAAATAGGTGCACATAAGTATTACCTAGCTAAATATTTGTATTTTCTTTCGCCTTACATGTTAAGAATTTGTATTTTATAAAAAAAAACCATTTCACGATAAAGCTGCCTTCTGTAAGTAATAAATAAATTACAATAACATCGTATACAAAAAGTTAATTCGATGCCATGTTAATAATTCACTAAACCGATTTCAAATTGTTCATACCTATTTTAAAAATACATTAAAATCTTCAAAATCTCAGCTCGTTGACCGTAAAGTTGAAGCTCATTGGCAACTAGGGGGTCTCAAACGAATTAAGGTCCATAACGCATTCTTTTGTCGGCCTCAAAACTCGACCCACGGCTAAACGTGGGTGGAACGCGTTAATTATAAAGCAATTTTCTACCCTCAAAAAGGTTTGTTTAGAAAACGTTGGATACAGTTAGGTAAATTGTGTTTTCTGCTGTGTCATGGATACGTTTTGGGTTAATGTGCTTGAAATTCGATTTTAAGCTTTTTTTTAATTATTTTTTGTCAAAACATGAATACACAAAGATACCTATTTAGTAACAGTGAAATTTGAAGATATTTAGAACTGAAGGGGATTTGATTTGCGTTTGAAAGCTGGCCAAAATAATCCTTTTCTTTTTTCACAAAAAACTTAACTTGATAGTCAGAACTGGAAAAAAAATTAACGGGACCGACTCTAAAGTTCTGACGTGACAGACCAAAAAAATGGAATCGCATTGCGAACCGCCTCCTTTCCTGACGTCGAAGACGTAGACATACGTATCTTCAGGACCTTTGTCCCTCGAATAATAGTGCCCATATCCATTGTTTCACCTCGTGCAGGGATCAACAAACTGTGCGCTAAGAGTTAAGACAGAGGACGCACGCGCCCTCGCACAATCATTTATCTACAGGAGTTTAATGGGACGGTGTAAGTTATACGCGATTGAACTTTGGACCGGAGTAAAAATGTATTGGTTTATGTGGTGGTGATATGCATTGTGGAGGAAAGAGCTGCATCAAGCAGCAATCGTGCTATTGAAGTTTGATTACATTACTAATGTTAAATTTGATTTTTTATTGGAAAAAAAAGGTCATGTAAAAGCTGGAGCCTACCGATCGATGACTACTTACTTATGACTATTTGTTTTTTTTAATGCCAAGATGCCTACCTTTGTGAAAGACAAAGCAATTTTCGCTATAATTTTAGTAATTTAGCTAATTTCATAAATATGTAGTATCTAACTATCTAGAAATTAAATATAATAAATACACGCTATCTCTCTTCCCTTGTCCCAAACGTGTGAATGCACAAAATGGTCTCGATCCCCAACCGGTTTCATCTCGCTACGTAACAGCTATTGACGTATTGACGAGATTTGATGTATCACTTATATTTTGAAGGTCATAGGTGGGATATGGGTGGTTCTTGTAAGAAATATAATATTGGTAATCGATACTAAGATTATAAAATTTAAAAATTTGTTTGTTTGTTTTGGTTGAACGCGTTTATCTCGGGAACTACGGGTCTGATTTGAAAACTTATTTCAATTTTAAATAGTCCATTTATCGAGATAGGCGGCTATATATTGTCATCGCTAAAACCTATAAGAGTGGAGCAATGATGAGAGAAGAGGAATAAGGCGATCCTCACACTGCCCCGCATCACGCTGCATGTTGCATGTCGAAGCACCTACGCGCGTTCCTGCGGGAGTGCAGATCTGCATCATCGTGCGGGTTTTTTGCGCACTCACGCGCGTAGGTGCGTTTGTAGATTCACGCACGGCGGCTCTCATTTATTCGCCGTTCTCTGTGGTGGTCGTACAATACTGAGCATCACGACGCGCGGCACTGCGGGTTCGGTGTGCCATACCTTGCGTCTCGCCCCGCACCTACGCGCGGGGATGCATGTTTCTCCGCGTGTATGCGCGTGATCCGCATGTACGCGCGTGGTTGCATTTTCAGTGTGTTGGACTGTGCGTGTTTTCTATACAAACAGAGATACTTACAAGTAACGTTAAACACGCAGTCACGCAACATGCAGCGTGGTGCGTGGCAGTGTGATAATCGCCTAAGTGTAAGGCAGATGAACGTTTGCCGGGTCAGTAAGTATTATTTAAAAAGGCATTGTAATAATAATATGAATAACTGTGACCTTTAAAAGTGAAAATACGTTTATTTTTTAAGAAACCTTTCTACATATATTTAAAACTACATACGCTTTGTTTAACTATAATAACAGAGTTGACGCCTCATAATGTGAAGGGTCAGAACATTCATCACGTTAAAGGTTAAATAATCGATTTTAACTGAGATTTACCTATCGATTAAATCTCAAAAACACTTTCGAAAGATGGATCAAATATCATGAACTTTAGAAATATGTATCTACGTAAAACTGATAGTGTGAGAGAACAATAATAAAAATATAAGTATGGAAAAAAAAAATCTAATGGAGACATCTAATATTTCATTCATCCTATTAAACTATTTGAGTTGATAAAACATGATATTCTAATAAAAACTAGACATTATAATGGGTTCCAATAAAATCCGCATAACGTCACTCATTGGAATTACATATTAAACATAATCTATGACGATACGATGTAATACGATACGATATATCGTAAGCAAGATCCATGCGATATTGGTACTTGTACCGTAGTAAACAAACATGCATGCTTAGGTTATTGGTGTAATTTTGCATCTAAGTAGGTTTGCTTTAAAGAATGAAACATTATGAAAAGATATCAAATGCGATCGTTTCTTTATTTTATTTAACCCGATGTTTCACAAAGATAATTATTACGCGTGTAAAATAACTATGGAAAATTATCGAGACTGTCGACTGTCCTTACTAGGATTACGCGGGAAATATTTTTTGCATTATTATATTTCAACTTTTTTATTCAGTGACTTTCACTGTTCAAGCACATCGTTTATATAACATTTCGTAATATTTATATCGTCTTGTCGTGTCGTGTCGCACTGTCAGACGCGTTAACCTATAGCCGCTAGACACACTGAGTCACCGGACCAGCCCACGCGTCTGATGCCGAGATAAAAACAAGATTTGTTTATTGTTCATGTGAGATGAGCTATCCGTAGATGATTGAGGATTGTGTAATATAATTTGTAGTTGGAGGAAGGTAGTTGAATTCAATGTTGTGGTACCTAAATAATTTTACGTATTGTGAAAGTAAAGAGAAACTAGAAGAATATTTGAATGAATGAACAAAGTTTTATTAGTTTCGTTATTTGAATTAATATGGGCCATAAAGCTTTTTAATAAATTTTATTTCAACACATATATCTCTGAATGTGTTGAAATTAAATTAGAATAGTTATTAATTAAAAATATTAGTCAAATATATTTAGCCTTTATCTTTCCATTTATCCAATTTTCTTGTATTTCTAGACAAAATATCGTAAATATCTTCCTCAATAGAGAAGAACGAGCCAAGAAACTTTCGCAATCTTTATCCTTGTCAAAACAAGGCACTTGAAAGTTCAGTCGTTCTATAGATATTTAAATACGAATGGTTAGTACAAGTAGTATAGTATTATATTATCTATGGTACAAGGTAATAGTTTGTATTGCACTTGTAACTTGAATGTAAACGAGGGAAAACATTGAGTCACTTGTACTTGGAAACTTTTGTATGTAATATTGCAATTTGCTTGATAGCACAGGTGCACTGTGAAGTTTCGGAGAAAATTTACGATGTTTTTAACATTTAATTTTGATAGTACATCGATTGATAGTTTTGTTGCATTTACACCCGTTTGAAATATGATAATTCATAGTATTTTTTTTTGTTTGATTTTACGCGAGTATTATAGATAGAAATCTACTTAACAATAAGTAGGTATCTCATGATCTCAGATATGAACAAGAACAATAAATTAATGATCTGTTAATAGAATACAGTGTTTCAATAATATATCTTTCAAAAGCATCACAAAAAAATATTTATCTTTCTTTGCCATTAGAAAAAGCTTTTCACAAAGGAAGCAAATTAGCATAAAGTGCATTAAATATGTAATTACTGAGCGTGTGTATCATTGTAATGTTTGTAATTACAAAGAGTTACAGTCGCATGCGCATAAGAATGATAGGATTGCATGAATAATGCAGTATCGATCTCCATTGGATATTTCCGATTAGCCTGATTAAATGTTTGTAATGAGCGTCAATAGTTCCGAATGAAAGTATGTTTGAGGAGTTTTACTGGGTTATAATCGTGGTTTAAAAGTTTCTGGAGAGTCTTATAACGGGTTTAATTCGTGGTTTAAAATGTTTGATGGTATTGGTTTTTTTAATTAGATGTTTGTGGAAATGTTTTATATTAAAGAAGTAGGTAATTTTTTTAAGATTAAGGGAAAATGTAAAGTTTATATGGTCAGTTGTTTAATAAGAAATTAGAAGAAATGTTTTGTATTATAGAAGTTATTTCTTTCAAGATTAATATTTAATAGGTCAATGATAAGGATGAGCCGAATGTATGAAATATTTATCGGATTTGGATGAATTTTTGTAAGTTCGAGTAGATTGATTGATGTTACCTTGGGGGCTTTGGCTACTATTCGTTACGAAAACGAAACTTTAAGACTATTATTTACTTAGTGTTATAAATTACTGCTGAGATAAAATAGTGTAATATAGGTATAGTGTATCAAAAACAATGACAAAATAATTAATGACATCAGACGTGTTGTGCTAAACTTTAGGGCGTATTCAGAAAGAAAGCTTGAAACTTATAAGCGCTTATCGGCGCTTGTCATGTTCATATATTTTCCTGTCAGTGCTGTCAACCCGCGCAGGAAAATATATGAACATGACAAGCGCCGATAAGCGCTTATAAGTTTCAAGCTTTCTTTCTGAATACGCCCTTAGAGTACCACATAACATGCCCTCTGCTTGTCAGTACAAAAAAACCGCGATTACAATGTTACAATAAAACTACCCACATTTCATTGTCAAGGTCTGTTTGCGGAAACAATAAGTAATGTGACGTCATTTCGTAATTATATACTGTCGATTGTAAGGGGTAATTCACTTGTAGGTTTGAGATTTTAATTCAGCATTGTGTTACAACTTACACTATTTGCAGGAAAACGAAATGTAGTAATTATGCTTTTAGGTTTTAAATGCGTTTTGCTATGAGTGAAAATACGACTTATGTTTTCATAGTAAATAATTTTCTTTACATTTCCCAAGTTTTTATGTTTATTTTAATTGTAGAGGAAAACGATTGAACTATTAAAGAACATTGCCTTTTCCTTACTGGAAGTTAATTGAAATTAGCAAGTATCTAATAAGGGTGGCAATAAAAATACCTAAATACCGTAGATGTCGCATTCGTTCGGATGTCTAGTGATTGCATTTATATCATTTTACGAAGAAACGGTAATAGGGTTGTCAAAAAATCAATTATAGTTAGAAATATTAAGGAACATTTACAGACAGCTCAAATAATGTATCTACATATATACCTACCTACTGTAATGTCCGAAAGTGAGTTAAAAATTATAAATTAGTGGAACGAAGAGATCGTAGTTATAAGAGATCTGCGTGCGACTAATGCGAATATAATATACTGAGCCAAGGCATTTTTCCTTATAATTAAGTACATATTATTTGTTTTACTTAAATGTATTATGTTGGCCTTTAAATAAAAAATTCAATTGACTGTTAGTACCAGGCAACCCTAGATGTCTAGATAGATGATCGACCAGTATGGTGGAGCCAACTTTTTATTCTTCGTGGAGTTGTGGCGCCTTCGCTTGGCACCTGATTTATTAACTGTATATTATATAACGGTAGTTAATAATCAACACTAACTATATTGGATATGATTTTTTATTGCACGCCTCATAAGCGAAGCGTTGAGGTGGGTACTACTGTCACTTCGCGCAAAACATCTGATTTTTCAAACTTAAAATGTCTTTATGTATCATACATTGCACTTGTAAGATAATACATACACACACATATTAAGAAAAAACACTATTTTTAACGTTCATGATATTTTTGATGTCATTTTTGTTATTTAAACTAGTTAAAAAACAGTTTAAAAAAGTTCTGTCTTGGACGTCCGTGTGTCTGTATGTGCGGATCCTTTTTCTTGTTAACACGATAGCGACCGAAATACTTTACTAATCGAGTCTTTTTTTTTCTCTTACGCTTGAGTATGCTCAGGAATAGAACCCTTTCATTTTTCAGGGTCTGATTCGATGTGGTTTAATTGTTATTAAATAAACAAAAATAATAATTAATAAATATTTATTAAAAAAAAATTATGAGGCGTGCACTTTTGGATTTTCCAAATTATTATTATTTTATTATCAGTAACCATATAACCGAAACCTATTGATTGATCTTTTTAAAACAAAGAATGCATATTTAATATCTATAGGTACCAGCTGTGTAGTTTCAACAGCTGACTAGATAGTTGTTACACGGTAAGTTGCATTTGAAATAATTTATTTATAAAAATCGCGTAAAACCATATTTAGAAATACATAGTATGTATC
The DNA here is from genome assembly GCF_061535455.1 of Colias philodice. Classification (NCBI taxonomy): domain Eukaryota; kingdom Metazoa; phylum Arthropoda; class Insecta; order Lepidoptera; family Pieridae; genus Colias; species Colias philodice. The sequence continues at coordinate 2,928,618 of NC_143109.1, read as the reverse complement.
ATCTAATGACCTACATAGTACAGAGGAGACAAATAGGATCTCCAAGTATCGGTTTTGTACGCAAAAATAACTATAATAAGTTAATAAGTACTAGTAATTTACGTTTATTCTTTTATAATTTATACAAAATTACAATCGGCAAAGCATTATATTATAGTCCAGCGGATGAGAGATCTTCCCTGAAGCAAGTCTGCAATTTGCGTCGTAGCAGTCAAGCCACTGTCAAAGAAACTCGCTTCTAGGGAAAGTTTAAAATAAATAATTGTTTATTGGTAAGTAATTAAATTCCAAAATTGTTGTTGAAGTTCATATAGTGGACACAAATATTGGTCATTAAATAAGACGATTTGAAATTAAAATAAATCAGAAAATATACCTATCCATCATAAACATTTATCGGTTCTTATAGGAAAAATTAAAGTAAAACATTGCTATTTGTTTCATTAAATTCTGAAAAGCTTGTAACTATTAATTCATACAGTAAACACATAATAAATAGATCAGTAAAGAAAATTATTTTTCTAAATGAAACTGATTACAGACTGAAATATCCGATTGCATTTAGATAATATATTAAATATAATAATAATAATACGAGCAAGACTTAAAAAAAATTACACCCCTTTATCCGCAATGGTGCATTCAACGTCCATTTGAAATATTCCAGCAATTATTAATCTCTGCTGCGCGTGCTCGATAAATCTGAAATAGGATTTATTAATCATTCCGTGTTCAACAATGTATATTTCGTATTAGTCTGGCGGGAATTAAACCGTGGCCTTTGTATGTGAAGCGATAAAACTTAACACATATGATAACTACGCCCCGCAGTTTCAGTCAGAGGCGGCTCGCCCTAAGGAGCGCTGGTGCAGTGAACTCCCATAAATAATTATAATAAAATCATACTCCTTAATTTAATTATTAACATTAATTATTACTATTTAAAATCAATCGTAATCTTTAAAACTACTGTTAATACCAATGAATATATCCATCATTCCATCATCCCATACACCTGTATAATACCTACTGTATTAAGGACGCTGTCACAAATCTGCGTTACTCAAATTTAGGTATCTAACGACGTAACTTTGTTCGCGGCAATATCACGCTCACGTAAACATAGCGCATTCCATTTTATAGACCATCTTCATACTTGATATTATTTTTAATTTTTGATATTATGTATTTTTATTGAAATTGATTCCAGAAGATTACTAGGAACTTTAAAAATTCATTTTGTTACTTTTATTAGTAGGTACGATCCTAATAAGTATGTTAGTATATTCAAACAACTTAAAAAAGTGTGACTATTTTACATCATTATTTCATTGAATAATAATCTATGAATTGTATACAATATCAAAGCTTTTTAAGAAATGTAGAATTATTATCATACATATGATGTTACCGGCACTGTATTAAATCCGGCATTGTATACAATTCTTAGTAAATGTATGTTATTCCGAAAAATAGTCGGAATGAAATAAATTATAGGTATTCGTCACATAACACATTACCTAGGATACTCTTAAATCTGAACTTTTCCTACGTAGCAAACACATTATCAAGTGTGGGTAGTTTTTGGGGTAGCTATTAACCAATTTGAGGTCAAAACTAAAATCCAAGATGGCGCCGACGAAAATTTTACATCTTTTCGTCATGGGTGTCATTTTCAAGGTTTTGGAGTAGCTCTTAACAAATATGAGGTCAAAACTAAAATCCAAGATGGCGCCGACGAAAATTTGACTTTTTTCGTGATGGGTGTCATTTTCATGGTTTTTGGGGTAGCTATTAACGAATATGAGGTTAAAACCAAAATCCAAGATGGCGCCGACGAAAATTTGACTTTTTTCGTGATGGGTGTCATTTTCATGGTTTTTGGGGTAGCTATTAACGAATATGAGGTTAAAACCAAAATCCAAGATGGCGCCGACGAAAATTTGACATCTTGTCGTCATAGGTGTAATTTTCTTAATAATAAAGAAGTAAACTAAAATAAAATAACAGATTTTCGTCGGCGCCATCTTGGATTTTATTTTTGACCTCATATTGGTTAATAGCTACCCCAAAAACCATGAAAATGACACCCATGACGAAAAGATGTAAAATTTTCGTCGGCGCCATCTTGGATTTTATTTTTGACCTCATATTGGTTAATAGCTACCCCAAAAACCATGGAAATGACACCCATGACGAAAAGATGTAAAATTTTCGTCGGCGCCATCTTGGATTTTATTTTTTGACCTCATATTGCGTAATATCCACCCCAAAAACCATGAAAATGACACCCATCACGGTAAGATGTAAAGTTTTCGTCGGCGCCATCTTGGATTTTAGTTTTGACCTCATATTAGTTAATAGCTACCCCAAAAACCTTGAAAATGACACCCATGATGAAAAGATGTAAAATTTTCGTCGGCGCCATCTTGGATTTTATTTTTGACCTCATATTGGTTAATAGCTACCTCAAAAACCATGAAAATGACACCCATGACGAAAAGATGGCAAATTTTCGTCGGCGCCATTTTGGATTTAAGTTTTGTCAAATTGCTTTACCCCACCAATCCGTTCAACAACCCATAAAAAAAGAGGATCTCAGTCAACATAATTTTTAAAACATAATTTTAAATTACAAATAACTGGAATATGAAACTTATACAGTTTACTCTTATAAAGTATCAAATATTTCAAATCACGAAAACGACAGTATACGCACAATAATCTTTTTCTAATTCGTTTTTATTTTTGGGACGAGGAGCGATACACCCGTCCTTCCAAGAGCGCTTCTGAGCGCGGTCTGACGACCCGCGAGAGCAAAATGTATGAAGAAATCGACAAGTATTTTTAATTTAGCTTATAATTGAAATAAAATTTTGATTTAGATACAAAAAAATTATCTTAATCTATAAAGGACTATATATCCCTCAATAATTTATAGGTAAGAAGATAGATTAGGCTTTTAATTTTCTTAAAAGTGTACCGGTTTAGACCCCATTTTTTTGCATTTTATGCGATCATTGTGCTGGGAAAATCGTATTTCAGTGACAATTTTGTATGACGTCGTACAATTTTTATAAGATGATCGTAGAACTGAATATATTATCTTTAAATTAAGATATTACTTTGTTCTCACGTGTAAGTGCTTTGAGTTAAAATTGTACCGTAAAATAGCGGTTTTTGTTAAAAAACTGTTATAGCACCCTTAATGTAACGCGCGAAGCGGTGCGCTCACGATTGCGATCCAATGAAAAAAGATTTAGTACATTTCCTAATACGAAATCCAATAGGAGTGAAAGAGAGGGTTTTGCCAAAGCCCTGCGCGTGAAACAAAAGATTTTCTATGGAAAAGTAGCAAAATTCGGAGCGGCGCACCCGCAAACGTTGCCGGTTCGTTTTTACCGCCCGGCAGGACAGCGATTGCGACGTTGCCAGTTGCCACGTCTATAATATAAGGGTGCACTCACACACATCAGTCACCGTCAAGTCACCGATGACTGATCGGTGACGGTTTGTGTACGTATCCACAAACACCAGTCACCGTAATGTTGTCCGTCAGTCACGTCGCCGGTTTGACTGAATCATTGAACACATACATCAGGTTAGTCAGTGATTAGACGTGTGTCACGCTAGAGAACATGTAGCAATTGACGGTAGCACGACGCTGACTGAACTGAGACGTGACGGCACCGGGTGAGTGGGGATAAAAGTATGATACATGTATGGAAAGATTATTTGACGTGCCTGACCGGTGACGTCACTGATATATTTCGTGCCGGCGACTGTCGTGTGGGAACAGAGTCATACTAGAACTATTGATACATATTTTTTTTTAATCCTGTCCGGTGACGTGCCGTGACGGTGACTGATGTGTGTGAGTGCACCCTAAACAAACACTCGACTCTCGAGTCAACTTCAATGCACGCGCGCGATTCATGCAATTTTCTAATTAAAATTATAAAATACGTGTTGAAATAGCCTGTAGTTATCAGTATTACTTGTGAGTGTTAAAATGAACAATAATTATAATGTGGCGTTCATTAAAAAGTGTGATAAAACGTTACAAATTCGGCTTGAATGTAAAGCTAAGGGACCGCCACGGCCTGAACTTGATCTTACGCAAAAATGTACGACAAAAACGAAAACATATACGCGTGTGTTTAAATCTGAACAATATGTGAAAACACCGTGGTTGTGTGGTTGTGATGAAAGCAACAACAGATATTTACGAATGTCTTGTCGCTTTAAGTTATAGATATTTTTGCACACCAAAAAGAAAGACGTATGTATTTCCTTTATAAGTAATTTTTTTGATAAATGTACTGCTTTACACCATGTATTTTCAGTGTTTTATTTCAAGTGAACACCCATAAAATTTTGTCACGAGCCGCCTCTGGTTTCAGTATATAGGTTCATTATTAGGTTATTGGTATAAGCGTGATAATATATAGCCTTCCTCGATAGACTATTTAACAGTGAATTATTTTTTTAATCGGACCCATGGTTCCTGAGATTCGCGCGTTCAAGCAAACAAACACTTCACCTTTTTATAAAATTAGTAGGTATAAATATCAAGATCGATAAAATAGTGTAAAGGGTATCAAGATCGATATAATAGAGAATGTATGTATTTTTATATCAGAAGCTACTATTTATGCTGTAGGGTGCGATATAAACACAGTTTTTGCTGAATCACGATTCACGGCAGGCTTTCATGAATTAAACTATTGTTGTACGAATAGTGGTAGAGAAGTTTTAATTTATACTTCCCGAAACCGAACCGAAATAAACATTCCCAAAATGTATAATAAGGTCATATTACTTTGGACATTCTATGCTGGCCTTTGTAGATATAATTTTAAGTAAAAATTTTAAACCTTTACTCGTTCTGTACCTAAAAATTGTGTCTAAAAAGCTTTTCATTATCCGATTCAAATTTTTTTCGAGCAGCAGCAGGAAAATTCGTTACAATAATTTTTTTTCTATAAACATGCGCTCAGTTTGGAAACAAATCGCAGTAGGCACCAATCAATATCAAGAACGCTTTGCGAAATAACTATCATAGCGATGAAAGGGCGATTTAAACTATCGTACCCTTTTCACCCTCTCCAAACCCCGACATTGTTTCCGCGTCTCGCTTACATCTATCCGTATAACAGAATTCATTTATAACCCTTCAGCAGTATTGTAGTGAACAACAAACAGTTTTGCGTTCAATACAAGATATGTAAAATGTTTGTGAAAGGAAAACTTTTCTGCACAGCATAAAAAATTCAGTATTGTTAGCATGCGCCATAGTTTTATAGTTCCTGATAGTTTTCAGAGTTCTAAACAATGAAATGCAGAAAACGTAACATTTCTCAGATAGTAGCTGTATTACAATCATTTATACTGACTAGGACTTTATGAGCTGGGATTGTGTTGAATTGTTTCTTTGAAATAGCTTATCTTAGGAATAACTGATTCAAATAAAAAATAAATATATATGTAGGAGTATTACTGGCTGGTAGAAGTATTACTGGCTGATGAGAATTACATCGGAACGAGATTTGACAACTGTCGATCTAGCGGAGCGTCGCGTCGATGGTCGGCTGCAGACGTTGCTTGGTTACAAACGAAGAACGGCTAGAGCACCACGTTTGCGACGAATCGCTATTGTTCCGAGTAATCTTGTGCATTGTTGTATCGAAACTAATTAAAAGCGATTCATCAAGTGATTACCTAATTACTAGCGCATAGATTTGTGCGATTAAATAACATTTGTTGTAACATTGATGATTCATTTGTTTCCACCAACATTATAATTTACTGAAGATATGGGTGATTCTGATGATTATGGCCATCCGCCCATATCAGAAGTGGGATATACCATGCGCTAAAGACCGAGGAAAACCAACCACCTGACGAAAATAGCGCCTTGAAGTTGTTAAGCAATATGTGAGTCTTACTCGGATGTTAGCGCAGTAAAATTTGTAGATTTTTATCTGAAAGATGTAGACATGAATGTAGAAGGTTGGTGTAAGATTACAGAGCTTATAGTACTGACTAAAAATTTAAAGGGCGTAGATTTACTTGTGGCTCTTACCTATGCACTGAAAGGCTGCGCCGCCTCTTGCTTGACAAAGTTAAATTTGAATGACATGGGAGACTGTAAAACAAGACTGGTCAGATTTTGTAAACCAAAATTATTTCAAGACTACTTTGATGAAATATTGCATTTTCAAATTGGAACAAAAGAAACTGCAGCAGAAGCTGGCCTGCGCTTATGAAATATGATCGAAACTATACCTAAAACTCGAATGCCAGAAGATGTTATAACTGGATTTGTCATATCAGTCTTATGTCAGATGGATGGTTTGATACGCCATGAGCTAAACTCATATACTGTCACTACCAAACCTCAGCTATTTAGAATCTTAAGAGGCATTTCTCTAAAGCGAAGATCGGAGCTTATTGAAATCCAAGAGCCTGATTTAAAACAATAACAAAAAGATTTGTACACGCAAGAGTTCCTGATAAATGTCATTTTTGTGGAATCCCCGGACACCGGCAAGCCGACTGTAAAAAGCGTCTTCGAGAAGATTTTTCTAGAATAACTAAATAGCAAAATCCGTCAACTGCATTACGTGCTCCTGAGAAAATTGCGACCGTAACCTGCTACATATGCGGTCAAGCTGGACACGTAGCAACAAATTGTAATGAAAGAGGATGATGTCGGTTAAAAAGGAGGTATAGCTACTACAAAATAAGAGGTTAATGTCTACGAACAACGACTGTCGAGTGGCATCTTGAGGCCGTAATCCGGTGAGTCAGTCCCCTTTTTGTTTGAAAGCGGATCGTCTTGCTTTTTGATAAAATAGAGCTATCTTAGTAAGTTGCCAGATACTGTGCGCAGTGATCTTGGGTATCTTACGGGCAAGTAGAGCGTGTGATGCGCACTTTGAAAAGTTTGCTAACGATTATCTAAAACGATCCCAATAAAGCGTGGCGTGACATAACATCTGAGATCGTGATATCATTGACCATGAATTGTCGAAAATTGGTCGAAATTCATGCAGAGCAAGACAATTCGTAACTTATGAGTAATCTGTAAGCATTGTTTGCATGAAGTCTACTTAACTATGTTGGCACGTTGAGTGAAAACAGTTATCGAGTAATGTGGTGTGTTAAGGTGGTTGAAGGGAATGTCGTCCGGGCCATGCAGCTGATAGCGGCTGGTCTAAGTGACACATTTATCCGATTCAACCATAAGTGTTCTTTGGTCGAAGGGACAGTGTCGTCCGGTCCATGCACATGGTCGAAAGGACACACCCGTCCGGTCCAAATGATACTGTGTAAAAAATTGGTCCTAAGGATAGGATATGCCGATAAAGAGTTGTTTGTTGTGTGAGTAGAAAAAGGTGCCGTCCGGTCCATGAGTGGTCGAAAGGACACACGCTTTTTCATTCTGAGACTATTATTGTTGTATGACCGTAATATTACGTAGTAGACGTAGACGATGACGACGTATTAGCTTGTCAGGATGGGCGAGCGGGTAGATATTGACAGATACCCGTCCGATGGATTGTGTTATTGTTACAGGACTGCAATTTGATGCGCCCGAGGACGGTCGATAGTCAGAATGGCCGTGTAGGAGTATTACTGGCTGGTAGAAGTATTACTGGCTGATGAGAATTACATCGGAACGAGATTTGACAACTGTCGATCTAGCGGAGCGTCGCGTCGATGGTCGGCTGCAGACGTTGCTTGGTTACAAACGAAGAACGGCTAGAGCACCACGTTTGCGACGAATCGCTATTGTTCCGAGTAATCTTGTGCATTGTTGTATCGAAACTAATTAAAAGCGATTCATCAAGTGATTACCTAATTACTAGCGCATAGATTTGTGCGATTAAATAACATTTGTTGTAACATTGATGATTCATTTGTTTCCACCAACATTATAATTTACTGAAGATATGGGTGATTCTGATGATTATGGCCATCCGCCCATATATATTTTTAGGTTCGTTCGGTCATGTATAAAAGAAGATAAATAGATAATGGTTACATCATTATAACTTTTTAGGTGAAACTTAAATAGATACAGGTACCACATAATAATATCTTAAAATATAAGCTCGACAGTACACCGGATGACCGCCTCCTTGGTACAGTGGTTGACGCGTGAGCGTAGCACCGAGGGGTCCTGGGTTCGATTCCCGGTGGAGACGAAGAAAAAAAAATGTCTCGGTCTGGTAGGACACAGAAGGCTGATCACCTACTTGTCTGTAAAGAAAATCGATCAGTGAAACAGATGTATAATACATCTGCCCCTTACCCATCTAGGAGACATGGGACTTCGCTATACCGGATAATAGAGGTATATCTTCACTTTGAGCATTTGCTTGACCCAATTTATTTGTAAGCTTATTCTATGTGAAATACTGGAAATGCGTAGTTTCGATATTTTCAGGTATTTTAAAGCATAACATATTTCGAAAATTTATCGATAGGAGGTAAATCCTATCATACAAGTATGTTAGATAAAATAAGCCCAGATTATTTAAATTATCTTTTATCATTTACATTTTTGAAGGAATTAAATAGGCGGAAATAAAGTTCATTAACCTGTTTCTATATTAGTATTTATTTATTAAATTTGCTGCCCCAGCAGATGTTGTTCTGCCATATACCTATGTGAAGTTGGCAACTAACTGAATAAAAATGAGTGTTTCTCAATTCTATTCGATTGTACTAGGTTTGTACCGGATTGTACCGCTTTTTATTTCGTTTGTACCCCAAAGGGGTGGGGAGAAACATAGGGTCGTAGTTATATAGTTCGCTGCAAACTGAATAAAAATGAGTGTTTCTCAATTCTATTCGATTGTACTAGGTTTGTACCGGATTGTACCGCTTTTTATTTCGTTTGTACCCCAAAGAGGTGGGGAGAAACATAGGGTCATAGTTATATAGTTCGCTGCTAACTGAATAAAAATGAGTGTTTCTCAATTCTATTCGATTGTACTAGGTTTGTACCAGAACGTACCGCTTTTTATTTAGTTTGTACACCAAAGAGGTGGGGGGAAACATAGTTATATAGTTCGCTGCTAACTGAATAAAAATGAGTGTTTCTCAATTCTGTTCGATTGTACTAGGTTTGTACCGGATTGTACCGCTATTTATTTCGTTTGTACCCCAAAGAGGTGGGGAGAAACATAGGGTCGTAGTTACATAGTTCGCTGCTAACTGAATAAAAATGAGTGTTTCTCAATTCTATTCGATTGTACTAGGTTTGTACCGGATTGTACCGCTATTTATTTCGTTTATACCCCAAAGAGGTGGGGAGAAACATAGGGTCGTAGTTATATAGTTCGCTGCAAACTGAATAAAAATGAGTGTTTCTCAATTCTATTCGATTGTACTAGGTTTGTACCGGATTGTACCGCTTTTTATTTCGTTTGTACCCCAAAGAGGTGGGGAGAAACATAGGGTCGTAGTTACATAGTTCGCTGCTAACTGAATAAAAATGAGTGTTTCTCAATTCTGTTCGATTGTACTAGGTTTGTACCGGATTGTACCGCTTTTTATTTCGTTTGTACCCCAAAGAGGTGGGGAGAAACATAGGGTCGTAGTTATATAGTTCGCTGCTAACTGAATAAAAATGAGTGTTTCTCAATTCTATTCGATTGTTCTAGGTTTGTACCAGAACGTACCGCTTTTTATTTCGTTTGTACCCCAAAGAGGTGAGAGGAAACATAGGGTCGTAGATATATTGTTTGCTGCCGACCTAGAAATACAGCATTTTTTTAATGCTAACTCAAAGCATTTCGTTTGTACCGGATTGTACCGTTATCAGAACCGAAAAAAATATATAAAAAAAACTAATATTCACGTTTATATAAATAAACATGAAGATACTAAAGAAAATTCGAAAAACTGAATAAAAATGAGTGTTTCTCAATTCTATTCGATTGTACTAGGTTTGTACCAGAACGTAAGGCTTTTTATTTCGTTTGTACCTTAAAGAGGTGGGGAGAAACATAGGGTCGTAGTTATATAGTTCGCTGCTAACTGAATAAAAATGAGTGTTTCTCAGTTCTATTCGATTGTACTAGGTTTGTACCGGATTGTACCGCTTTTTATTTCGTTTGTACCCCAAAGGGGTGGGGAGAAACATAGGGTCGTAGTTATATAATTCGCTGCAAACTGAATAAAAATGAGTGTTTCTCAATTCTATTTGATTGTACTAGGTTTGTACCGGATTGTACCGCTTTTTATTTCGTTTGTACCCCAAAGAGGTGGGGAGAAACATAGGGTCGAAGTTATATAGTTCGCTGCTAACTGAATAAAAATGAGTGTTTCTCAATTCTATTCGATTGTACTAGGTTTGTACCAGAATGTACCGCTTTTTATTTCGTTTGTACCCCAAAGAGGTGGGGAGAAACATAGGGTCGAAGTTATATAGTTCGCTGCTATCTGAATAAAAATGAGTGTTTCTCAATTCTATTCGATTGTACTAGGTTTGTACCAGAACGTACCGCTTTTTATTTCATTTGTACAATCCGGTACAAACGAAATGTTTTGAGTTAGCATTAAAAAAATGCTGTATTTCTAGGTCGGCAGCAAACTATATAACTACGACCCTATGTTTCCCCCCACCTCTTTGGGGTACAAACGAAATAAAAAGCGGTACAATCCGGTACAAACCTAGTACAATCGAATAGAATTGAGAAACACTCATTTTTATTCAGTTAGTTGCCATATAACTACGACCCTATGTTTCTCCCCACCCCTTTGGGGTACAAACGAAATAAATAGCGGTACAATCCGGTACAAACCTAGTACAATCGAATAGAATTGAGAAACACTCATTTTTATTCAGTTAGTTGCCATATAACTACGACCCTATGTTTCTCCCCACCCCTTTGGGGTACAAACGAAATAAATAGCGGTACAATCCGGTACAAACCTAGTACAATCGAATAGAATTGAGAAACACTCATTTTTATTCAGTTAGTTGCCATATAACTACGACCCTATGTTTCTCCCCACCCCTTTGGGGTACAAACGAAATAAATAGCGGTACAATCCGGTACAAACCTAGTACAATCGAATAGAATTGAGAAACACTCATTTTTATTCAGTTAGCAGCGAACTATATAACTACGACCCTATGTTTCTCCCCACCTCTTTGGGGTACAAACGAAATAAAAAGCGGTACAATCCGGTACAAACCTAGTACAATCGAATAGAATTGAGAAACACTCATTTTTATTCAGTTAGTTGCCATATAACTACGACCCTATGTTTCTCCCCACCCCTTTGGGGTACAAACGAAATAAATAGCGGTACAATCCGGTACAAACCTAGTACAATCGAATAGAATTGAGAAACACTCATTTTTATTCAGTTAGTTGCCAACTTCACATAGGTCTGCCATATTTCCCCATTTTCGTGTTTTCTCTTCATAAGAACCTTCCTTGTAACTTAGCAAAAACGTTAAAAAATAGCCCTATTGGTCGAGCCGTTCTTAACTTTTAGGTACCCTTTTTTACCACGTTACGGTTAGCAACACGTTTGGCTACAATTAAAAATAAAATATAATAAGTATAGATGTCCTACAACCAATGAATTTACGTAAATAATAAATGAACTTGCAGTTAATACTTTACCTTGACTTTGAAAATGCAAATTATCTTTGCTTTTTATCATCATAACAGTCATGATAAGAGTTACGTAAGATCACAAGTTAATGAACTAGACTTTCTAGATGTTTTTGATTTATAGCATTTACCTACGTGCCTTCAAATACACACTACATTTTTTATAAGAATAATAAAGTTAACAAGATCATTTCGGTCGTCAATTATTGGTCATTTACCAGAGAAAAAGCATGTTTTAATTAATTAATATAATACAACAATTCTTTCTTTAAACAATACGCATTCTTATATCATAGAAATAACTAACATTCGCAACAAAGTCCTATCAAAACTATTCTACAACTATGCGCGTTTGCTCAGATAATTTCTAACCCCTTCTAGAATTTTATGAGCAATAATGTCGCTTGGAAATTCTTGGATATTATACAAAGGCGTTTGAATATCCTATCTAAATTGTTGTCTAGCTCTACAATCTACACTTATTGAGAAGTTTAATATTAAATATGCTATGTGCATTCTGTGCATGTTTTTTGCACGCCTCATAAGCGAAGCGTTGAGGTGGGTACTACTGTCACTTCGCGCAAAACATCTGATTTTTCAAACTTAAAATGTCTTTATGTATCATACATTGCACTTGTAAGATAATACATACACACACATATTAAGAAAAAACACTATTTTTTAACGTTCATGATATTTTTGATGTCATTTTTGTTATTTAAACTAGTTAAAAAACAGTTTAAAAAAGTTCTGTCTTGGACGTCCGTGTGTCTGTATGTGCGGATCCTTTTTCTTGTTAACACGATAGCGACCGAAATACTTTACTAATCGAGTCTTTTTTTTTCTCTTACGCTTGAGTATGCTCAGGAATAGAACCCTTTCATTTTTCAGGGTCTGATTCGATGTGGTTTAATTGTTATTAAATAAACAAAAATAATAATTAATAAATATTTATTAAAAAAAAATTATGAGGCGTGCACTTTTGGATTTTCCAAATTATTTTATCTTAAGTTTAATTATTGGTACCTATATCTTTGATACTTCTGTGCGAAATATATAAGTATAATAAATCTGCTGAGAAAACAGAAGTTTCTCCAGGGAAGAACCTTTAATAAAGTGTTATGTACCTACTTACTTATATATTCGAATGATACCTACCTATACGTTGATTCTAGTCTACAAAAATGAAGATAGCTTCGCAAAAGCCGTAGTTACTTTGGGGACCTCGTCAGGATCTCGACTTACAAAGCTTTGTTGTGGTTTGTGACCGATTGCTGTTTCGAATTTAGTAAAGCAAAAAAATACACTTGTTGATGCTACAGCTACCTATATTGCTCTTAAAAGAATAACACTAGAATGTTTCAATTGTTTTGTTATTACCTAGGATGTTTTAACATATTAGTCCGGGATACATCGCCCATTTTTGCAAGTGATTACTATCAAGCTAATTTTTCGTGAGTAGCTTTATTTTGATGAGATGCCCAATAATTTCATGTACAAAACTCTCGATTGTGGTAGCTACCAGAGGAAACAAGGATAAAATATTTTGATTTGATGGTTCTCAAATATTAATTACTAACTGAATGTTTTTTTTTGTTCAATCTCAAGATAATTATCTAAATTATTCGAAAAAATATTTGTCCTACAAAATCTATGGTTTGATCAAAGAGTCCCCCTTTCCAATGTGTATCGATAACGAAGTCATCATAAATGAATACTAACCAGCAGATTTTTTTATTTTCACTTATTTAATACTTATATAATTCAACAGATATATTGTCCTACAAATTGCGTAATAAATATTTGAGAACCGTCAAATCAAAAATTTTTATCCTTGTTACCTCTGTAAGCTACCACAATCGAGAGTTTCGTACATGAAATTATTGGGCATCTCATCAAAATAAAGCTACTCACGAAAAATTAGCTTGATAGTAATCACTTGCAAAAATGGGAGATGTATCCCGGACTATATTGCATCGTTGTATAAGATCTGTTATTAAAATTCAATGCTTTATTTTCATTTTAATATTGATTGAAATGCAAGGCAAATTGGTGGTATTTCTACATTAAGGTAAACAATACAATAAAACTTCCAGCATCATGCACACATGCAATATCGATCAGCTATATAAAACGTAGATATATTTTCAATAATTCTCAGAGCTTCGATACAAGAAACAATAGCGAAATATGTTCATCAATATTGAAGTGAACATTATTTGCACTATATTTATGGAAATTCAATTCTGAAGCTGGCATAGGTATTCTGATCGATATTATTTAAATTGATTGAGAGATTTTTTTGTCTGTTAGGGATGAAAACGGTTTCTCATTTGTTAGGCTGTCTCGTTAGCCGGTTTTAAATATTCATAATTTACCATCTACCCCCTTCTTCTGGCTTGCTTTGCGATTTGTATAGCGATATAATAATTGCTAAACTCTTCCATTATTCGCAATTCGCAATTCTCATTCTAAAGACTAGTGCGTCTCGCTGCATTTATTGAGACAAAACATACATGCAGTAAAACTGCATTGTAATAAGAGAAAATGATGTATTATAATATCATCGTGGTACGTGGACAGAATGCTCAATTCTTACGAGAAGATGCCACTATGTATTATCCCAATAATTCTAATATAAATGCGGAAGTTTGTGAGAATGTGTAGATGTGCCTGTTTGTGACTCTCATGAAAAAAGCTCGTAACAAATGTTGATTATACTTAGCAGTAATGTAGCTTATGTACCAGAATACCACATAGTCAGTAGAAATACTTGCTTTTGCCCGTGGTTTCGTCAGTACCACACAGTTAATAGGTTGATATTAGAAATATTCGCTAAACACTTGCTTATACCCGCGGGTTCGTTTGCAGGTGAAACCGCGCGGCACAACTAGTAGGTACATATAAGCCTTTTACTTCCCGCCATCGGATCTGCAGGTGACAATGAATACTCTTGGGAAGTTAACTTGAACTAGCGGTGCACATCCACACCGGAAAATAAACTGTATATAGCAATTACGACTCTATAGGAGTGAAAATAAGATTGAGTTTTCGGTGGGTACATTTAACAATCTGGCGTTTGTAATACGAAAGCGACTATCTTTTCCGGCTATTCAATCTTTCTGAAATTATCATAGCTAGTGATGTAAACGCTACAAAATGTATTGTATAGTGATGTATGATGAATATTTTCTTATTATAGATATGTAAACCCGGAGGATGTTATGATCTTTTTTTCATCACGTTTCGATAGGAGCAAGAACTCGAGTTGAGGGTAGTAATTAATAAATAAGAAAATAAATGCTTTTTCCTATATCCTAATACTAGTATCCTAGGAATAGCGTAAACATTTTGCACGTTATTTGGTACAGATAAAGTCAGTTCATAACTTCATAAGCAGCTTTATCCGAGACCGGAGCGAGCGACTAAACCATAATTCACACTAATCCATCTCTGACAGGCACTTCCCAGTATACCTACTTCCATACATGTATACCTATCTTTATACTATGTTCCTACTTCCATAAATTTTATTTATACCTTGGTACATTAAAGCTGTGTTTCTAGTTTCTACCAAGTAGCTTTATAGGTAGCTATGTCTTCGCGACTGCGTCCTCTTCGTCCAAAATTTAATCTAAGTATTTTATTTATACTAAAATATTCATTGAGAATCACTATCTATTAAATAAACCGTATCAAAACCTGTTGCGTATTTTTAAAGAGACAGAAGGAGAGAATTTGTTAATACGCTTTTATTAGATTCACCTGTAGATTTGTACGTAATCGACACGTTTGTATAATCGACTCCTAACTCGATTTTGTCCTACTTTAAACTGTTTTTCGGTGACAATACAATATCTTCATGAGTTTAAACGTGTTTTTAACTACTTTAATTATTTTATACTATGTAGTGATACGTATTTCTAAGATTCACACCAATTGCTATATATATCCAATTGTTTCCTTGACCTATGTTGTAGTTCAGATTGCGTGTGGGTGTCAATAGATGGTTATTACGTCGATATAATTGAATTCACTTAAACATGACTTTTGTAAATCATTGTGTAAACCAGTTGTGTTTCGCTTCATTTGAGATGGTGTGCGTGTTGATTAATTGAACGTAGATTGTAAACTTTGATTTATGAATTAGTATTAGTTTTGAGTATAATTTGGTTTAAAAACGTCCTTTTTAAATTGTTATTCATTTTCTTATAAAGTGTCTTTTACATTCGTTTGTTTCAGGGCAGTAATTCTAATCGCAAAATAGGAATTTGATAGTTAGTCATTTTAATTTTTGTTTTTGTTAACAGTACTATATCTATGAATTGATAATATGGCGTTAATTTCTTCAGTTATGAGATGCATTTTCTATTATAAATAGAACTACATAATTACATATTCATCTTTCAAATATCGTTTATCTGATTTTCGATTGTAGGTATATGATTTATGCAATAAATGAACACATAGAATTAACATAATTATATTGAACCATCAATCAAAAAACCTCGATAAATGAATCTTTATAGTTTTTTTCTTCACTTAAGTATTTCAAAGTAAATTAGACTAATCACTAAAGAATAGATAATAAGATAGAGCAACGTGCTTGAATATTAACTTCATAGAGTACAATCTCGTTGAGCTACTTTAAATCTCAAGAAAAGTCGATCAAATATTGAATCGTGACATAGCAACAGTGAAGTTCGCATTACTTTAAGTACCTACTGAATGGTAGAAGGTACATCGAATAAGGGCCATGCGTTTCGGCGTAACGGTGTTCTGCTTGAGAGATTTCAATCTTGGTTCGTTATAAATGAGAAGAGATTGGAAGGTATATAATCCAGAAGTTTTTTGTTAGATTTATTGTTGTCTTTGGTTTTTAATATAATGTTTGAACGTATGTTATTACAGGCTATGCTATGATTAAACTGCATTTTAAATTTTAGTCAAACGTCTTCTGCACTTTTTCTGTGAAAAAAAGGTATTATTCATAACCACTTCTCATCAATACAAACTTTCACATAATATATTAGAACCTATAGAAACGGTCTAATTAACCCTGAACCCAATAAATTTTAATTACACAAGTTATCGATGCAATACATTTTGAAGCTCTCTTGTTTTAACGAGAGCTTCCAAATTTAATTAGAAGATAATTACTTTCTCGTAAATCTTAAATTAACTCATCTACCATTTAAACATAGATATATCTATAGTATAGTTAAATCTTAAATTCGCGATATCTCAATATAGCTCAATAATAACGTATTGTTAGACGTAACTTTTGATTTAATATTTTTGTGGATGAATAATTGTCACTGTTTCCTGTCCGAACATGTTTAGCTGTCGAATACTATAAATTGCCGCGTTCCTTTGACTCGTGGCGCATTCGTACGAATCGTGCCTAGGGGCTCGGACGTTGTTTATACGACGCTCGACCCAACTACCTTCACTTTGCTAATAGTCGTTGACTTGCTGCGTTTTGTTATCAACTACCTACATCAATTAGGTAGCTGTGTAAAATCGCAGTACATTCTTATTACATTTCAAACTAATATTCAACCCGACCACGCGTGATATTTCTTACAGTATTATATTATCAGTGAAAGTAATTAAAGTTTATTATTATGAACAACAAGCTGTGCTCCGCCGTTTTACCCGCATTGCTCCGCTCCTATTGGTCTTAGCGACACCCTGTATAAGTATCATACAACATACTTTAGGATCCCATTTAAGAAACACATTCACATGTTTTGAAAATGCTTTCTTTCACCCACTCATTCACTCAACCACCCACTCACTTAACCTACCGACTCACTCAACCCACCCACTCCCTCTACCCACCCACTCACGCTACCCATCCACTCACTCTACCCACCCACTCACACTACCCACTGACTCACTACATACCCACTATCTCTACCCACTCACTCCCCCCTATACACACTCACTCACACTACCCACTCACTCCTCTACCCACTCACTCCTCTACCCACTCACTCCTCTATCCACTCACTCACACTACCCACTCACTCACAATACCCACCCACTCTACCCAACCGCTCACACTACCCACCCGCTCACACTACACACTCACGCCCTCTACCCACTCACCCCTCTACCCACTCACTCCTCTACCCACTCACTCCTCTACCCACCCACTCCATCTACCCACTCACTCACACTACCCACTCACTCCACTACCCACTCACTCCTCTACCCACTCACTCTACACACTCACTCACACTACCCACCCACACAATACCCACCCACTCTACCCACCCGCTCACACTTCCCACTCACCCCTCTACCCACTCACCCCTCTACCCACTCACTCCTCTACCCACCCACTCCTCTACCCACTCTGCCCGCTCACTCCTCTGCCCGCTCACTCCTCTGCCCGCTCACTCCTCTGCCCGCTCACTCCTCTACCCGCTCACTCCTCTACCCACTCACTCCTCTACCCACTCACTCCTCTACCCACTCACTCCTCTACCCACTCACTCCTCTACCCACTCACTCCTCTACCCACTCACTCCTCTACCCACTCGCTCACACTACCCACCCACTCTACCCACCCGCTCACACTTCCCACTCACTCCCTCTACCCACTCACTCCTCTACCCACCCACTCTACCCACCCACTCCTCTACCCACTCACTCCTCTACCCATTCACTCCTCTACCCACTCACCCCTCTACCCTCCCACTCCTCTACCCACTCAATCCTCTACCCACCCACTCCCTCTACCCACTCACTCACTCTACCCACTCACTCACTCTACCCACTCACTCTACCCACTCACTCTACCCAGCCACTCACTTACCCACTCACTCATTCACCTGCGCATGCCCGACCGCCGACAGCGAGAAGTCCATAGGGCATGCACCCGGGTTTACCCGGTTCCGAAAAACCCGGGTAAACCCGGGTTTTTTGATGATCTTGAGAACCGGGTCTGAAAAGTATGAAACCCGGTTCTCCCGGTTCCACAAAAATATTAAAATATTAAGTATTATTTATATTTTGCTGCATTATTTTAACAAATTTATTGTATCTGGCAACGTCAGACGTGTTCTAATAGGCCGGGAGATACTGACACAAAATTTCGGGTCATTTGTAACAGAATGGCGGTTCTACAGGGGTCTTAGTATGCCATGACAAAAACAAAAATGATGGTTAGAACGCTGGTACCGGCGGACTAGTCGCGTGGGCGTTAGTAGAACTCGTCGGATAAATAGCGAAAATGAAACGATTTGTAACACAAAAATTTTAGAATTTACCGATAGCCCATAAAAAAGATGTAGGCAGTAGTGTCATGCCATACTTTTCCGTTGTGACTTACAGCCCGGCATACCGACGTGAATGCGTTAATTTAAAAAAAACAATTCAAAAATTTGTACCAGGCTAACTTTTGCACAGGTAACCATCGTCGTGCAGCCATTTACGAAAATCGTCATGCCATACTTTTCGGACGATTCCAAATTGTCGCCATACCGCCGAAAATCTGCAATTTTTTTTTTCTCACCAAATAATGTTTTTGTTTTTGGTATCAAGCTGAAATTTATATCGAATACTCAAGTCTTTGGTCCCTTTTATGTGAAGAAGTCAAACTCACAAGCCAACGCATCAAAAGATACAGTCGTAAATGCTGAAAATTTTCGCGAATTTCGACATTCGCATGGGTCTCAAAACCTACAGCTGGGTACTTTTCATGAACACAGAACCTTTAAATTAGGTAAAAGTAACGTCTTATAACACAGATAAAGGAAAAATTGCTAGGAACATAAATTTTAAAGTTACAACATTATAAAAAATAGGTTTGTTCGGAGCGCGAGTCCGACTCGCACTTTGCCGGTTTTTTGCTTTACAGTTTGCAGTTAATGAATAAGGTTTAAGTTTATATGTGATATTATGATAACAAGGTACTTTTATAAGACTGATAAATAAAGAGAAGTATTGAAATTTTGTTTCTTTATTAATTTAATAAAATAAGACACAAGCCGGGTAAAATAAAAAGCCCATTAGGTACTTTTACAGTTACTTTTGTTTAATTTCGTATTTTTTTCCGAAGTATTTATTATAAAAGAACCGGGTAACCCGGTTCTACCCGGTTCTGAGCTCGATTTGGAACCGGGTTTCAGAAACTTGGAACCGGACTCGGTTCTGCATGCCCTAGAAGTCCAGCAACGCGTCAACAGCAGCCGCATTGCCCAACGTACAAGCAACGTAAAGTACACTTTGGCCGCTCGTGTTGGCCTAATGCGTCACTGTATAACAGTAAAATCGAGTCAAAATCAATGCTCAATTTGATTTCCGTATAGTAAAACAAAATTTGGGAACTCTTATGACGGTGCATTTACATCAAACGAAAATAGAGCTAGATTAGAAATTTAGAATTAGATAGATAATTAAAATTAGATAGCAAGAGCATTCTTTCATGATCTTTAGTGTAAACGAAGACTCGTATTCAGTGTTGTTCAGTATTAGAACATTGCAACAAGCTTGTTAATCCTGCTAGTTATCATATCACAAACTCTTAGCGCAGCGTGATGATATAAAGCCCATAGCCTTCCTCGATAAATGGACTATCTAACAGTGAAATAATTTTTCATATCAGGGTCGTGGTTCCTGAGATGAGCGCGTTCATGCAAACAAACTCTTCAGCTTTATAATATTAGTATAGTATAGATTTCTCGATAAGAAAGTAAAAGGGGCACAAATTCAAAAAGTGATTGATCCGTTCAAAAAGTGCAATCAAAATATAGATTGGAGGCGTGATAAATTGTTAAGTAGAAATGGACGCACGACTGTACAACAGACAAATAATTTTACTGTTATTACCTATACAGATTATCTAGTAGAGACTGTTTTTGACACCAATAAACATAGATTGGGTCTGAGTTTGGAAGTTGGTTACTTTGGTCAAAAGCGACAAGAAAGCATTATGTTTTGTACACGATGTGATGAATATTAAGAAGAAACAGAACAGAAAACAAGAGAGCATTTTTCAGATTTAATAATAAAATGGCAAACAATTAAAATTGACTTTTTTGACATTAACAACGTGGTGTAAATTCATTTGAGAAACTGCGCGCTTTTTGAGGTTGCCTGTAATAGCAGGAAACATTTTTCTACAAATAACTTGGAAATGCATAGCTACAGGAACATCGGTTACCTAAAACTTGTATAACGATAAATATTACGCTCTAGATTGTATGTTATATCATTGAATATCGGTATGATGTATGCGATTAATCTATGATTTTCAGGAGAACATAGTGCTAATTATATCTACTTGCCAACCTTTGATGTCCTACTAATATTAATTAATACGAAGAAATCAAGCATATTGAATAGGATTAAAACTGTATGTAGGCTTAAGATTGTATAATTATTCAATATTCATAAAAACGGATAAAGAAGAGAAAATACTAGAGCAAGTAATTTGTGTCCTACTTGTAGTCTTTTAGTAGCAACCACCCGATTCCAGTTTACACTTTTATTAACGTTTGTGTTTTTAAATTACACTTTAAATCGCTTCCCAAACCAAAGGAAAAACGCATTGTATACAACAAGCGGTATAAAACGTCGGACAAAGCGATCATTTTCTTACTATACATTTATGGACGTAATAACAGAATGTCATTTTCCGATGGACCTTCCGTATTATCACAGCAAGTAGTTTGCATCCAACGGTACTTAATGTGGTGTGATAATGAACCTCATTATTTTATTATTAGGTACCACTTTTGTTTGACAAGCTATTAATTTCTATGTGCGTGGAAAATTGGTAATGTTTGAATTGTGGAGGAATTATTGTTTTGAGAACTAGGTTAGTTAACAGATATATTGATATTTGATATGGCTATAATTCAAAGTTTGGATGAGTATGCTTCAGTGGTTCACGTGATTACGGTAGATAGATATCTAAGTACTTACACGTATGTTTATGATATAGTAAAGGAGAGTACGTTTGGTTGAACCTAATGATCACAGGAACTGTTTGTTCAAGTTAAGAAATATCTTTAATCTTAGGTAAACCATTTAACGAGAAAGGCAATGAGTATCATGCTACCACCAAAGTAGCAGGTTATCATTGAAATACAATCAGCGGTTATTGTGCCAATATTTTAATTTGTTTCTTTGTATACTGCAACACACGGAACCCTCCCTACGGATGTTCTGCTGTTGGTATTATTAGGTGACCCTCTTGTTAGGAAGATGATTGCATAATATAATTAAACAAATGGTCAATGAAAATACATGGTGACTGAAATCGAGAAGGAATTAGGAAATTAATTAGTTATTCTTTTAACAATGAACATTTTGGTTTCTTTAAGAAGTGAGAATTTGACCAAGTGGATAAAAACAGTGATTTTGGTAATAATGCGTACAATATGTGTTACGTAAATATGACACCTAAACAACCTCAATTAAAAATTAGAAAACTGATTTGATTTTATGTTTTAACTAGCTTTCCGCTCGCGGCTTCGCCCGCTTTGTCTAAAACATAATAAATTATATACATAAACCTTCCTCTTCAATCACTCTTTCTATTAAAAAAAACCGCATCAAAATCCGTTGCGTAGTTTTAAAGATTTGAGCATACATAGGGACATAGGGACAGAGAAAACGACTTTGTTTTATACTATGTAGTGATGGAATAACTAAATATTTGTTGTTGGCGAAAATAATTATGCTTTTGCAGATTTAGTGCTTATGCCATAACATACTGCAAAATCAAACATTTACTCTACAATTTTCGTATAAGTAACTTCCGATGCTTCCAACATTCTTTAGGATACCTAAATTCCTTAAGCCTAAATGCTTCCATGTAAAATCAATTCATACATACTAGAATCTCAGACCGTACGCTACTACTACCGTACGCAAAAGTATTATAGATTACCGATACTGCAAAGATCAGCTACCTAAATGATTGTAAGATTTCACTAAAAGTGGAATCGTAGACTGGCGGACGCTGGCCAGAAAAGCATTTAAATTTCGATAAGATAACATAAGATTTCTGATACTGCTACCTAAATGAAAAATAGTGGGATGTAAAGGTGTACGCTGGTCCGTGGTCACCACAGCATGACGGCAGTTCGGCCATGGCGGTCTGGTGCGGCGCGCGTATCCTACCACTAGAGAGACGCGTTTATTCTATCACTCTTGTGGTTTGTTACTTTATTTAGTTTATTAATTAGTTAGCTAGGGATGGTTATATGTATGTAGGAGTGTTTGGGGGATGGAATATGGTGCATTAATATCGGTTATAGTGCACGAAAGGTGACCATTTAGAAATAAGTTGGTGTCGTGATTATAAGATGTATGGGGAAGAAGTCGTGGTTATATTTGGTGCATTTGTAGTTGAAATACTTAAATATTTTGGTGGAATGAAGATTGAGGGGATAGTAACGATGTGGTCATCAATTTTTAAATAATTTTGTTGAATAATAAGTGTCGTGTTTATATATACAATGTAGTGAGAAGAAATAGCATTAATTACATTTGTGATTTGAAGCGTTTGTGTTAAATTTTATTTGTACGGACGGAAGAATATAGCGGTGTCGATAATGGAATAACTTTACATGCAATGTCATGGAAAGTGTGTTTTTATTGAAGCGATTGTGATTTGTTTGGGTATTAGTGGTTGTGTCTCATGGTGCTTTTGCGGAAATTTTGGAATAGTGGTCAATTGTCAGAGATAATGGATTAAATTAATGTGTATAAATTGTATAGGTATAATAGTATTTAAGTTTTCTTTATGTGTGCTCAAGCGTAAGATGATAAGCCGATTATATGCATTTGTATTTTAGCATATTTAATATTTATATATAAAATGCACACTAGGAAATATTATAAAAATCAATTCGTTTTAATCTATGACACATAAAACGATCACATAAAAATTCATTTTCAATTTTTATATACTTCAAACAAGGCACAGTTGTCACTTATCTGGTTTGAAATCACAGAAACAACTAGATAATGACCGCCAAAAAACCTCAAACTATATTCTATTATTGTCGAAATGGCGCAAACTTGTCGGAAGCCAAGACTTGGTTTTGGTCGCAGAGTCAATTAAATCCAAGTCAATATGTTATTCTTCTCTAGTAAGTGAGGATACAGTTTACCGATTTTCCATGGTATTCAGGACATATGACTATTTAAGTAGGTATCTAGTACCTATTAAGTATCAAAAATTTTGTGAATTTATTAATTTTGTATCGTAGGTAGTTTCACGATTGTATTTCTTGATAGATAAACGTCTTAAATCCCATTTTCAGGATGTCCAATAACTTTGATATAAAACCTAAATTAAGGCTAAGAAGTTAAGACCTAAGCTAAAGCCAAGCTCATCTAAAAATACCAAGGTCTATTCAATTAAACAAACTTCTTAGTTACGAGATAGCGCTCTCTCCGACTTGTCAGAGCTAACTAATTGGTCGGTGTTATCTAACAGATAACTGGGAGGCTTCTAATTTATCAGAGAAATTGCGATGCCTGCCCGATTTATTGCCAGATGTTAGATATTACGCTTGTAATGCTTGGCAAGTTAAAATTGTTTTATATTCGTATTTGAATAAACTGCTCCAAGAAGACGAAAAAGGGTGATTGGTTGGTGGGATTGTTGTAATAATGATAGTTGTAACTTGTAGTTTAAACGATTCTTCATTAGATAACTACGAAGGGACAGTTGGACCTCTGTTTTTTGTAACCACGTAACGATAAATGTTGTAGCTACGCATTTGGATGAATTAGTATAAGATAGTTGCGATCTTGACAGCAAAATTTAAAGAGGCTTGTCTAAGAAGGAAATTTAATTCCAAGTACCTACATAATCTATATATTATAATAAAACTCAAAGGTGACTGATATAGTGATCTATCAACGCACAGCCCAAACCACTGGACTTATCGGGCTGAAATTTGGCATGCAGGTAGATTCTTGCGGGACGGGGAAAAACGGGGATGCACGTACAAAGTCGTGGGCGGAAGCTAGTTGTTGATACAGTTACTACAAAGCATACAATTACAATACGCTACGATGATAATAATTATGTTAAACGTTATTTTTTATTCAATTAAATGCAATTTGTTATGCCGTATGAGCAGTTGAGTTGCGTATTAATTAAGCCGGTGTAAAGCAAAGCATTCATTTGTGAAAGTAATAATCAGCACAATATTAAAAGCATTTAATAATTAATGAGATAAACGTCACTTGATGTGATGAACATGATGATGATGTTTAATTTTTCGTAATGGGGTTATTGGTTTTTCTCTTTGTGGAGTATGTTGTTGGGTTAATTAATAAGTGAATAATTAATATTATTTGCGCATATTGTGAATAAATCGAGTAAGTAGTGTCTAAAGTAATAATAATACGGAATATAATTTTCTAGGGTCGTGCTAGATCCATTATGAATAGAATTGCCAGGAATTTGGGCTTTGGGCGATATTAAATTAAATTCTAAGTTGAGAAGGTCCAACCATTGTATATATATGTATATTTTTCCAATTTGCTTCGCACAAGTATGCTTTTAATATTAAATCAATTAATTTCCTCCTAGTCAATGAATTTGTATACAAAAGTTTTATAATTAAACACTGCGTCATTGCACCGGGTAGGGTCGGCAAAAAAACGTAACAAAATCACTTAGTTCTAAACAAGATCGTGCGAACCAAAAAAGGTTATTGACAACGGCCGTGACAATGTTCATCACGATTGGGATGTAAACGAACTATGCGCAGGAGTTGATTCTTTGAGCTTTAGCTTTTTGCGTTTTTGAAAATCTCATTGAGATGCGGATTATTTGAACATTATAGATCATCATATACTCAAAGATTTATATAATAATTTGCGGCATATTTATGTTCATATTGTAATATTTCCATACATTTTAAATTTCAATAAAGAAATAATTCGTTAATTATTGGTTGTTGTGAGGGCTTTATTAAAGGCAAGATCATATTTTTTGAGCTCTGCTCTTAGAGATTAACTCCCATCTTTTCGATTGAAAGCTTAAACTTTCACTAGTGCTGTGGTGGCACATAAGCAATATAAATAGTAAATACATCATACCTGAATCGTTCTCTCATGTTTTTTGTTTGTTTGTCCACAGATAGATCCAAACACAGCGTTTCTGAGGGCAGCGCGCGCGGGTCAGTTGGACACAGTCGTCGATCTATTGGACTCAGGGGCTGTTAAAGATATAAACACATGTAATTCTGTAAGTATAAATATTCGAAAATAGTTATATTTTATATGATAGATTATTGAAATTAGAAAATGTCATAAATATGTACATGGTACATATTTCGTATGTACCTACATCTACATACATGCTTTAAATGCCTGTAAGTATCTAAATAAATATGTACAAGGACTTTATTATTAAATTAACCAAGCAATCAATAGAACACTGAACATAGAATCAATAATCAGTTAATAAATTTCCTAGCAATGGAAAAAACAAAATTAGAAGAAGAAAGAAAGATATCGATATCAGCCTCAACACAAGTAAAACTATTGAATATTTGTAAAATTATTAAATACACGTGAAGTGATGTTAAACATTGTTCCCTATTAATAAATACGCAATGTGAGTGTAAGCTGAAATCGGGTCAACCACTGTCCCGTCAATAATGTGACGTCACAGGCGTCCCATTTGTAGGCTCCATTTTGTTAAAACAAACATTATTGATTTGTTTAAACAATATCCTATCTACATAAACATAATCTTAGTATAGACCGTACTTAAATTATTATCAACGAGAAAATTTATACGAATTTGTATTTTTTTACTTTCACGCAAAATCAGCTGTTCCAATATGTATGAAATTTGTTGCACAGATAGATATAGGTCTGTAGGTACATAGGCTATCTTTGACGACATGGATATCACGCGAGTGAAGCTGCACGCTCTAGCTTATAGCTAGTGTTATTAAAGTGTTTATTATATTATAGATTAGGTTACAGTACCTTTTTGAAACAGCCCCAACACATTTTCACAGTTTAATACGCCACAACATATAGAAAATAGATTGTATAATAATTGTATATTAAATACATATTAGAACACTGATAAATAGCATGACTATAAGAATATAGAAACTTCTGCTCCTCTTTACTTTTTTTTCGAGAAACACAAGTTAACACATTCAATCGTCAACATCAAATAACATTTTGAAAACTAGTTGAATCATTACATTAACAAAGATTTTCGACTACCCGCATTTTACTTGACATAATTTAGTTTTGACACTCAAACTTCGCATACGTCAATACTGTTTTGAAATAATAAATTTGTAGTTATAGATAACCCAAACAAGCATTGATAACAAGCATATTTTTATTCCATTTCATATGCTGAGCTACTAGGTACATACAATTTTCATATTCATATTTCCTCTTTTTCACATAGTTACAATATTGTAATTATCTGTTTGTAAAAGATTAACGGAGTTGATAAGAATACATAGTGTTCGTGTTCCAATAGAGATCGTATCTCTTCGCAATGCATTTGTGCTAATGTTTTGTTTGATTTATAATGCTGGTTTGTGTTTATAATGTAAATCGGTAAATTAGAGGGAAATTGCAAGGGAGAAAAATGATTTGATACGGCTTTTATGCGTTTACAATGGTACTAGCGGTCCTATTCAGCCGTTCTCGAGTTTTGCGCTTACCAACACATTTTGCGATTCATTTTATACTATAGAAGAACCGAGGAGTAAAACTTGGAACAAAAAATATTCATAACTTCAAGGGCTCAACAATATTATTCTACAAATATTGTATAATGTAAATCTTATATATAAAATTCTCGTGTCACAATGTTAGTCTGCATACTCCTCCGAAACGGGTGGACCGATTCTCATGAAATTTTCTGTGCATATCGGGTAAGTCTGAGAATCGGCCAACATCTATTTTTCATATGTACCACGGGCGAAGCCGGGGCGGGCCGCTAGTGTATGTATAATAATGATCCATATTGTGTAAAATTTAGAAACGAAATAAACTATTATTATTTATTTATTTTTAATTTAATGATCCACTGTATTGCAATACCTGCGCAAGGTTACAAATAAGTTTGTATGTTTGTATGCAATAAATTATTTGATTTGATGTAAAAAGATTTTTACTCAGTAACATTTATGTTATTAAAAGTATGAAAACTACTTATAACGTTAACTTTCAATTCATGATTCTTACACATAATTTAAATTAATAAATTCAACATAATTTATGCAGGATTTACCCAGAATTTCGTTTTATACCAATGAAACAAAACATATAGCCTTAATTATTATTTGATATAAAAATTCTCTTAAAATGGTATATTAAAGAAAAACAAGATGTATTAAACAATAATTATCGTATTCCGTTTTTATTACATTACGCCTTTAAAAAAATAATAATTTTATTGACATAATAAATAGGTAGGTACTTGTACATGAATCCATAGGCTCAATCAAATAAATAAAGATTTTGAGCACAGATTTTGAGGCAGCAACAGTCGCAAAAAAGTACAATCCAGAAACTTCAAAACCCATAACACAACACAGGTGTCATTTATAGTGCAAGGAAGTATTGTTATTAATGGTAAACGTCCTTGGGCAAAATTACATGTTCCGCCCAACGTAACGACGGTTAGATCCTACCCGTTCTATATATAACTGTATGCAAAGACAGGATCAATGAAAAGGGTTAAGCGATTGTAATTGGGTTAAGTCAAGTTTGAAAATATAGGCCTGAATTAATTTGTAAAATTGTAAATCTGACATGATTAAAAAGAGCAACTATGGAGTTTCTTGCCGATTCTTCTCCGTAGATACTGCTTTCCGAATCGGTGGTAAATGTTAAAAATATGTACTTAATGACGTTTCAAAAGTGCTTCTAGAAGAAGTCTAATTGAATAAATAAATGTTTGAGTTTGAGTTTGAGTTTGAGTTTGAACTTGTAGGAGGCTTATGTCTGCAGAGAGAACTAAAATAATTATGATGATGCTCATGGGAATCGTATAGTTTGGGCATTATCCTGTAGCAATTTCTATGTAGAGAATAACTTTCATCCTGAAAATCAGTTTGTAATGATTAAAAAGATGAAGAAAAAGGCTATTTATAACATGAGGAAGTTAGTTTGGTGCTAGGTCCTATGAATTTAGAAAAGTGTAAATTGTGGACAAAATGAAAAAAAAAAGTACGTCATTTTTATTGATCATCTCTTAATTTCAGAATGGATTAAACGCTCTACATTTAGCCGCTAAAGATGGACACATTTCAGTAGTAGAAGAACTTCTGAAACGCGGTTCTATCGTCGACGCATCGACAAAGAAAGGTATCATTTAATTACAAAAAAGAAAAACTATTTAGTTGATGAATTGATACTGTTATGTTGAAACAGCTATTGAATTTTGAAATGTACACATATGGAAAAACATGTTACTCGAATGTTAATTAATCAACCATATTTGCATGAAGTTCGAAACTGAAATCGACTACAATGATTTACTTTACACAATGCTACAAAAACATTTATTTAAGTAACCTCAAATTTTCGGCGAACTTTAATTATTTGCACAGTCGTATTAAGACTTTTATAGCATCATCATTTTAACTGTATAACTTAATTTAATCATTAACTTTTTCAGGCAACACAGCCCTCCACATAGCATGTCTAGCTGGCCAGGAGTCAGTTGCCCGAGCGCTGCTCGCGGCCGGCGCGAAGGCAGACGCTCAATCGGCGGCGGGCTTCACGCCGTTATACATGGCCGCGCAAGAGAACCACGCGGGCTGCGTGAAGATGCTGCTGGCGGCGGGGGCCAGCCAGACACTTGCGACAGAGGTATGTAGCAACAGGGTTTATGGTACAGCTATACATATACCATGGCAGGTCGAACACTGCTTGGTCCAATATGTGTACGAGACAAGATAGATAGATATGCTAAACATGTTTCTGGAAGATTTTTTGCCGTGAGCAGTGAGAAGATCCCGCTGGTTACGGCCAGTATACTTTTCCGTATGATTTTGTTACTTTTACTTTTTTTATATCTTTGCTACAGAGATATTGCACAGTCTTCGTAATGTATTAAAAGTTATTTGCTTGTAGCCACCGTACAAATTTTTCCGTACCAAGTTTTTGCTCCTTTGTTGAAAAGCGTATTTCTTTCATTTGGTTAAATTAATAAATAACTTCCGAATAGATCTCTAATGTCATGTTATCGTTTTGTCTTCTAGGATGGATTCACACCGCTAGCAGTGGCGATGCAACAGGGACACGACCGCGTGGTCGCAGAACTGCTCGAATCCGACACACGCGGTAAAGTGCGACTACCCGCATTGCACATTGCCGCTAAGAAAAACGACGTAAAAGCCGCTACGCTTTTACTAGAAGTACGTAGCTTTTTATGATAAAAAGGGATTAGAATAGACATTTTTAACTATTATAAACAAGCGTTTAAGTCTATGTATTATAATTGTTTTAGGTGTTACATAGACTGAATCAATGAGAAAGAATCTGACTTCTACTTTAACAGTTATAAATAGATCGCAAGTCAGACTTGCTCTATAAAGTTACATATTTTATTGTTTTATTTATTAATTTCAGAACGAACACAACCCGGACGCGTGCTCCAAGTCCGGTTTCACGCCCCTCCACATAGCAGCGCACTACGGGAACGTGGGCGTGGCCAAAGCGCTGCTCTGTGCTGGCGCAGACGCGGGTCGTGCTGCTAAGCACAACATCACGCCGCTGCACGTGGCCAGCAAGTGGGGGCAGCTGGCCATGGTCGACCTGCTGGTCGAGAATGGTGAGTGTGTGCGCAGTACGCATACGACATACGTAAAAACTTAAAAGGAAAATTTTAAACTCTTCAGCTGGGATTCATTACGTTACACACATACACAGACGCAGAAATACAGACACGCACGCATGAACACACACACGCACGCACGCACACACGCACACACTAAACACTTTTACTTTGATTCACAATATTACAAATACATCTTTACAACAAATTCGCAATAAACATCGTTATGCACGATTGTCAAACTTGACCATTATTTTTCGAGGGAAACCCTTGGTTTTCATTGTCAACAGGAAACCATATAATCAATATAGAATATAAAGTCAACAGATAATTTAAATGACACATTTAAACTACAGGTGCAAACATAGCAGCAGTGACGCGAGATGGCTTGACGCCATTGCACTGCGCGGCTCGTTCCGGACACAGCAATGTGGTGTCGAGGTTGTTGCAGCATGGTGCACCGATTACTAGTAAAACTAAGGTATTTTCGGAAATGTATATATGTTATAGGCAAACTCCGAAGCTCCGGCGCTCCTAGGTTGGACTGGTCAATCCTCAGGTCAGACTGAATGACTTAGTCAAAGCCCAAACAAATGTTAATTTTCGGCCTTTGACTAAACAATTTTCGTCAAACCTGGGAGAGACTAATTTGGTCAGGCAAACGTCAAAACACAATTTTATTAAATCGGGGTTTGACGAGTCAAACTCCGATATAGGTATGAAGTGTCTTATCTTCGTATATTTGGAAGCATTTTATCATTTAAGCAGCTTTCAAGTCTTAAGAACCGCTTAACTCTGCCAGTTCTGACACCTGATTGGTCAGCTTACGTGATTTTCACTTTTATATTTGAGATGCTTTGAGAGAATGCCGTGTGGCATTAGGCCCGCCTTTTGTACCTACGATGTGCAATAAAGTATAAAATAAATAAATAAATGCTTTGGAATATACGGAGGTTAGTTTGTATAAGGATAAGTATAAAAAAATAACATTTTTAAAATTTTGATGTTTATTGTTTTAATAATTTCTTAAGTAATTAAAATGAAAAATTAATCATTTTTCTGACATGGTGAGGCATTAACTTTAATGTTAATTGTTTTAATAATTTCTTAGGTAATTAAAGTGAAAAATTAATTATTTTTCTGACATGGTGAGGCATTAATGTTAATTGTTTTAATAATTTCTTAGTTCAGATCAACGTTTGACCGAGAATTGCAGTCGCTTCTAGGATTGACTAGGCCAAAACCGAAACAGAATAATTTAATTTCGACGTTTGACTGAAAAGTTAGGAGCTCCTGGGTTTGACTAAAAATACTTCAGGCAAAGGGCGAAATTGAAATGTATTTCGGGGATTGCCTGATGGCTTTGGCCAAACCTAGGATAAACCAGTCCTTCCGCGAAGAGACTGTGTATCGGACTTTGACTATAACATATATAAGTAAATTATTTGAAACGAACGATAGGTATATTCATAAAGACTTCTGATTAGGAAATCAAAACTGGTACATATTTCCTTTTTAAAAAATAAATCTCAATTTTAAAGCATTTGAATGCTATAAAACTAAATATCAAAATCAAAATGCGTGCTCATTTTGCTATTAGACTAGTAAATTAGTATTTTATTTAGAATTTTTTTTAAACTTCCTTATTTAACATCTGTTTATCGAAGAAATAATAGCTGGTTAAAGATTAATTTAAGGAATAACCTTCCTATATAAATGTATGTATAATATTCTTATTTTCTCTTATTATGTATTAGCATATCCTAAATATATAAAATACCTACCCACATTTATATATTTTTTTGCAAACAACCGTCATTTACACAAAATATCATTTCCAGAACGGTCTAACCCCCCTCCACATGTCAGTACAAGGGGAGCACGTAGAAACTGCGAAAGTGCTGCTCACAGAGGGCGCTCCCATCGATGACGTCACCGTTGATTATCTTACTGCGTTGCACGTGGCCGCTCATTGTGGTCATGTTAGAGTAAGTTCGAAGATATGTTTTGTTATAACAATTTCAAGAGAAGCTATATTTTTTTTATTCTAATAGCAGATTTAGATTGATGTAATTTTTTTTATGTTGTAATCTCAAAGCAATTTTCGCTTTTATCATAGTTTGGTTATAACATATTCTGTTAGAAACAATCACCTTCAACGAGATCTTTTTATAAAAATGGTCATTTCGTCATCGTTAACAATAACCACATTGTCGTGTTCGATTTTTTTTTGATTATGTATTTTTTTGTGTAAGATAATAATAATTATATTAATTTCAGGTCGCAAAACTTCTGCTGGACAGAAATGCGGACGCTAACGCGCGTGCTCTGAACGGTTTCACGCCACTACACATCGCTTGTAAGAAGAATCGGCTCAAAGTTGTCGAACTGTTGCTCAAATATGGTGCTAGTCAGTATAACATTATTTAAAATAAAAAAAGACGTGTGGCACTCGGGGACTGCCGCGGTAAAGCTATTGCATAGCATGCCTTCAAGCCACACCTCCGAGCCCGTCGGAGTGGGGAGCGTGAGGTTTTTTCGTTACGGAATTTCTCGATTCGGTCCCCGCGCTCAAGGCCCGCGATAGAAGCTATGCAATAGCTTAAAAATAAAAAAAATATTTATTGACAAAAAAATCGTACGGTACAATATTTAGATGATCCACTGACTACCGAACTAGTTAAAAACTGTGTTTCGGTTGTCGGTGGTATTTATTAGAAAAATTTATAATTTTGTAGCTATAAAAGAAGTGCACATTTGGTGTTAACGATTTTTTGTCGCGAAGTATACACACACGTTGTTTACTCGCGGTCGTCGCTGATCCATGGTCCGTAATTTCATTAAAATAATCGATTGATTATTTATTTCAGCCATTATTGCCCATATATTGTTAGTAATACTTATTCTAGTGTTAGTAATACTTTTACGCTCGCATTTACGGACGCTTGCGGCGCGTATTGACAAAAAAATTATGGTGAATCTGAATCGAAATTGTATATGTTTTTTAACTTGTTGACTATACTATACAGGGTGTAATCGTTAAGTGTGCACAGGCGATTTTTCCGTAAGTATTACAGATAACAAAAAACTTTAAACCGATATCGAAAGTACTTAACCTAATGAGTAAAATGGCCGTAATAAATTTTTAAAAATAAATCGAGAAATATCAAAAAAATTATCTTTAAACCCTCCCATAGATTAAGTATGAAATATGAATATCCCATATACATTTAATATGAAAGATTTTAGCTTTCTTTTTCTTTTTTTGGTTTTCTGCTTTAATTACTTCGCAAATTTGAAGTGACATTTTCCACGTTTTTCCGGACATTTTCACGTATTTTCCGGATATTTTCCGGGAATTTTCCGGACATTTTCCGGACATTTCCCAGGCATTTTCCGTTGATATTCCAGTCATTTCCACGCATTTTCCGGACATTTTCACTCATTTTACGGGTATTTTCCAGATATTTACCAGGCATTTTTTTTTTACTTCAAATTTGCGAAGTAATTAAAGCAGAAAACCAAAAAAGAAAAAGAAAGCTAAAATCATTTAATGTATATGGAATATTCATATTTCATACTTAATGTATGGGTTTAAAGATATTTTTTTTGATATTTCTCGATTTATTTTTAAAAATTAATTACTGCCATTTTACTCATTAGGTTAAGTACTTTCGATATCAGTTTAAAGTTTTTTGTTATCTGTAATACTTACGGAAAAATCGCCTGTGCACACTTAACGATTACACCCTGTATAGAGGTACTATTACTACAAGAACTTTAATGAATATTTTGATACCCAACTCGACTATTCCAGGTAAATCCTCAACCACAGAATCTGGTCTAACCCCCCTCCACGTGGCCTCGTTCATGGGCTGCATGAACATCGCACTAGTGTTAGTTGGGGCGGGTGCTGACGCTGATGCTGCTACCGCAAGAGGAGAAACCCCTCTACATCTCGCTGCTAGAGCGCATCAGACGGATCTGGTGCGAGTTCTGTTGAGGAACAACGCTAAGGTAGGATCCTGGTTGAGTAATCAGAAATTGATGGAGACTACCACAAACCAAGGAATTATAATATGACATACTTATTTTTAGGAAGTGATAAGTTTGATAAATAGTTCACGCGTAGAAATTAAAATTAACGCACATGAAACCGCTGGTTAGCTTTGAAGTTCATAGATATAGATAGTAAAAGGTAGTAAACTTTACTGGCTCATATTTTTGTATTAATATGTTGAGAAATGTTATTTACTGTAATGATGTAAGATTACGTAAAATAATTCCTGCAAAAAGTCACGTTCATAAGTCTAGTGATTAATAATTAATATTCCTGCAGGTGGAAGCCCGTGCTCGCGAAGAACAAACTCCATTACACGTAGCAGCAAGATTAGGGCATGCTGATATTGCTGCACTTCTGCTGCAGCATGGTGCTGATGTTGCTGCAACCACCAAGGATAAGTACACGCCGCTGCATATTGCTGCTAAGGAAGGTGAGTAACTAGAGAACCAAAAATAATAATACTTTGGTACAAATGGCATTGCTATTTTTCTATATTTATGGTATAAAACATATTATGTAACTCTTTTATTAAAAAAAAGTACTGATTTTATCGAATTCATCAATCAACGTAGAAATGTTTATATATTTGAGTAAAGTAAAATAAGTACTTTAGTTACAACACAACAAACAGACAAAATGTTTCGATGTATTAGCACTTAGAAATTAGAGACATTAACGATATTCAAACGCGATTTATACATTATATTATTGACCAAATGATATTTAAAAATCGCGTTAAATCAAACACAAGCAATGCTTTGTATAATCACTATGATGGTAAGACATAAGCGAATATAAAAAATCAAATGAATATAACTTATTCTTAACATCAAAACAGGCAAAGAAGAAGTAGCAGCAATTCTAATAGACCACAACGCGCCAATCGAAGCAGAAACGCGTAAAGGCTTCACTCCACTACACCTAGCCGCTAAATACGGTGACATGGGTGTTGCCAGGCTATTACTTGCTAGAGGAGCTCAACCTGACGCGCCAGGAAAGAGTCATATCACTCCCTTGCATATGGCAACGTATTATGGACATCCGGATATCGCTCTGCTTTTGCTGGATAAAGGTTTGTTAAGTGTTTGTTTTATTGTAAACGTAGTTTGACTTGTAAGGTCGAAGAAGAAGGCTAGTTGAAAATTTTTCAAGTATTGTAAATATTGCAAGTCTCAAAAAGAAGTTAATCATAAGTGTGATATATTTGCTAGATCGTTATCAACATGTGTTTTGTATGATCATAAATCACTGTTAGATATTTTCACGATACATACAATTTTCATTTTTTATGAAATTGTGAATTTTACTTTATATCTGATAGTACTTAAACATTCCACTTCATTTTCACAGAATAAAGTCACACATTAATTATGTAGTTGTTAAGTATTAAATTATTCGCTAGGTTCTAAAATGTATAAGTAGACAAAGTAAAATTGCTATTTCTAAACAGGTGCATCACCACATTCACTGGCTAAGAACGGTCATTCCGCACTTCACATCGCGTGTAGACACAATCATCCAGATATCGCGTTTGCGCTACTTGAACATGGTTTGTATTATTGTTAGAATATAAATAAAATGTGGGACCAAGCATTAAACCCTGTGGGATTCCAAGTTATAAAATTTGTATAATTTTTCATTTTATTGTCAAATAGTTGGTTTATTTCAATTAATTGTTGAGTTGTTATTGTATTTTAATGTTGGGTAGTTTTCTTTAGCTAAGTCAAATCTTTTATCTATAAAAAAGCAAAATACGTACCATAGGAACAGTGTCTAATGCTGTGTTCAATTCAATGTAATTTTTTTTATAAGATTTTAGATTTGATGAGTGGTTAGAACTAATTTATTGTTTAAATTAAATTAGATGCGGATCCCAGTGTGAAGTCAAAGGCTGGGTTCACACCATTGCACATGGCGGCGCAAGAGGGTCACGAGGACTGCGTCGAGATGCTCATTGAGAGAGGCGCTGATGTCAATGTTCCGGCTAGCAACGGTTAGTGCTTTGTAGATGTTTATGAATATGAAGTTTAAAATAAAAATAAATATTATTTAGTTGATCTAATTTTGAAAACGGTGCATTTTTATTGTTTTGATTTTTTATAATGCGCAGTTTGATGAAATGAAAGTGAATAGTATAGTTGTGCCATATTAAATGCATTTTTTAGCAAACCAAATTATATTTACATATACTTTGTTTTTTTTTTTCAAATGTGTGTATTGTTCGACGGTTTACTGTCACGTGCGCGTGCGCAGGTCTGACGGCGGTGCACCTGGCGGCGGCGGAGGGGCGCGGGGCGGTGCTGCGCGCGCTGCTGGCGGCCGGCGGGCGCTGTGCGGCGCGCACACGCGACGGGTACACGCCGCTGCACGCGGCCGCGCACCACGGCCACCTGGCCGCCGCGCGCGCGCTGCTGGACGCGGGCGCGGACGTGACCGCGCGCGCGCAGCACGGGTGAGACACTAACACGCGCGACGGGTACACGCCGCTGCACGCGGCCGCGCACCACGGCCACCTGGCCGCCGCGCGCGCGCTGCTGGACGCGGGCGCGGACGTGACCGCGCGCGCGCAGCACGGGTGAGACACTAACACGCGCGACGGGTACACGCCGCTGCACGCGGCCGCGCACCACGGCCACCTGGCCGCCGCGCGCGCGCTGCTGGACGCGGGCGCGGACGTGACCGCGCGCGCGCAGCACGGGTGAGACACTAACACGCGCGACGGGTACACGCCGCTGCACGCGGCCGCGCACCACGGCCACCTGGCCGCCGCGCGCGCGCTGCTGGACGCGGGCGCGGACGTGACCGCGCGCGCGCAGCACGGGTGAGACACTAACACGCGCGACGGGTACACGCCGCTGCACGCGGCCGCGCACCACGGCCACCTGGCCGCCGCGCGCGCGCTGCTGGACGCGGGCGCGGACGTGACCGCGCGCGCGCAGCACGGGTGAGACACTAACACGCGCGACGGGTACACGCCGCTGCACGCGGCCGCGCACCACGGCCACCTGGCCGCCGCGCGCGCGCTGCTGGACGCGGGCGCGGACGTGACCGCGCGCGCGCAGCACGGGTGAGACACTAACACGCGCGACGGGTACACGCCGCTGCACGCGGCCGCGCACCACGGCCACCTGGCCGCCGCGCGCGCGCTGCTGGACGCGGGCGCGGACGTGACCGCGCGCGCGCAGCACGGGTGAGACACTAACACGCGCGACGGGTACACGCCGCTGCACGCGGCCGCGCACCACGGCCACCTGGCCGCCGCGCGCGCGCTGCTGGACGCGGGCGCGGACGTGACCGCGCGCGCGCAGCACGGGTGAGACACTAACACGCGCGACGGGTACACGCCGCTGCACGCGGCCGCGCACCACGGCCACCTGGCCGCCGCGCGCGCGCTGCTGGACGCGGGCGCGGACGTGACCGCGCGCGCGCAGCACGGGTGAGACACTAACACGCGCGACGGGTACACGCCGCTGCACGCGGCCGCGCACCACGGCCACCTGGCCGCCGCGCGCGCGCTGCTGGACGCGGGCGCGGACGTGACCGCGCGCGCGCAGCACGGGTGAGACACTAACACGCGCGACGGGTACACGCCGCTGCACGCGGCCGCGCACCACGGCCACCTGGCCGCCGCGCGCGCGCTGCTGGACGCGGGCGCGGACGTGACCGCGCGCGCGCAGCACGGGTGAGACACTAACACGCGCGACGGGTACACGCCGCTGCACGCGGCCGCGCACCACGGCCACCTGGCCGCCGCGCGCGCGCTGCTGGACGCGGGCGCGGACGTGACCGCGCGCGCGCAGCACGGGTGAGACACTAACACGCGCGACGGGTACACGCCGCTGCACGCGGCCGCGCACCACGGCCACCTGGCCGCCGCGCGCGCGCTGCTGGACGCGGGCGCGGACGTGACCGCGCGCGCGCAGCACGGGTGAGACACTAACACGCGCGACGGGTACACGCCGCTGCACGCGGCCGCGCACCACGGCCACCTGGCCGCCGCGCGCGCGCTGCTGGACGCGGGCGCGGACGTGACCGCGCGCGCGCAGCACGGGTGAGACACTAACACGCGCGACGGGTACACGCCGCTGCACGCGGCCGCGCACCACGGCCACCTGGCCGCCGCGCGCGCGCTGCTGGACGCGGGCGCGGACGTGACCGCGCGCGCGCAGCACGGGTGAGACACTAACACGCGCGACGGGTACACGCCGCTGCACTTAGCGTGAAAACGCAATAACGCACGTACTTGCGGTAGTGTAAATCTGCATCATGTGCAAGTTTTATGCACTCACGCGCATAGTTGCGTTTTCTGGTTTTCTACGGAACAGATTTCAAATGGTTACAATCAACACACACACGCCACGCTGCGTGTTGCGTGACAATGTGATAATATTGTCTTACAGCGGTGCCAGTGGATTCGACGCAGTGCTGCGCGTACGACAGCTACGACGCTGTCTGCTGCCCTATATATATTTTTACTCACTGAAAAGCTTGTCACTGCGTTGCGTTGTATTTTAAAAAACAGTCAGAAAAAAACTCACCGAAAAACACTGCCAACTAGACACGTGGGCAGAATTTTGTAAAATTATGTGTCTAGTTCCTTTCTGTAATGTTCATATTAAAAAATATTTTATTCTAATACATTTATGTTTTTCAGATTCACACCGCTCCACCAAGCGGCGCAACAAGGCCACACCCTTATAATTCAACTACTGTTGAAGAGTAACGCAGACCCTAACGCACTGTCTGCGGTAAGATATTACTTAAAAAAATAATTAATTATGTGAAAAAGTATTAACTATGATGAATTGTTATTTTTTATGTTTTATATTTTCCTTTGATGGAAAATGAATAAGGATTGAAAGATGAATTTGATGAATACATACAATACATATATCCCGCAGTACAATGCGCACAAGAATTTTGCATACTATTTTAAATCTCAAACTATTTTAATTCTCATATTATTATTTTAAATCTAAAACCATAAACATCATAGGTTGAGTTTTTGGACAAGAGATTTTATTTTGCTCTGCCATATATTCATAAACAAAATTTGCCATAACATTGTATTTTTCTTATAAAAATGTTGTGTGGTTTTATTAAACCACGGTAAAAGTGAAACTGTTCGAACGGTTCCGAACACTGCTTTATAGTTTATACCTACTCGGCAGCTGACCGTCACGCGACATGCGCTACACAGACCAAAAAGTTTGAGACGATGTAATAAAAGTTTCACTTTAATAAAACTATTATTTATATAAACAACAGAACGGACAAACAGCATGCGCGATCGCGGATCGTTTGGGCTACATCAGCGCGGTGGAGGCGTTGCGGCCGCTCACTGAGAACACGCTTAGCCAAGCTGTGGGTGATACTGGTAAGTTATTATTTATTTGATTTTTAATATGTTAAGATATTATTTCGATAGTAATGTGTGAGGAATTTTGGGATTTTGTTATGAGTTGTAATAATGCGGGTGACAGAATTTTTGTTTTGAAATGTTGAGTATGCAGATTCGCTCCTTGACAATAAGATATTGAGTATTGCATTTTTTTCCATTCCATTCCAGCCTTTCAAGACGTCCACTGCAGGACATAGGCCTCCCCCAAAGATTAGATATTGAGTATATTTTAATTTAAATATTGCTCTTAAATTAAGGGTGATCAAAATGAGAAAGCAGATTAAGATCAATTTCAAGGGTTAATTTGTGAAACTGACACGTTCAAGATATAAAAAAGGTTCGAAGATATAAGTTAAGTTTCACTAGGCCTGTACCTATGGTTAAATATGGTCTATAACTCATAGACGTCCTAGGCAGAGGGAACAAAAATATAGTGATAACAAACAAGAACAAATATAAGATGATTTATCATTTATAAATCTAAGATTACCATAACATCTGACAGAAGTACGAATTTCTTTATTTAAGTGAAAATAAACGCTAAGGTATTGCGTCTGCGCATATCTTTGATCTAAATACAGCTCAACTAAATTTAATAGTATCCGCCAACCGTGCATAAATTCAAAACTGGATACCCGCCAACTAGGTACTCTAGACCGAATAATATTTCATGTATTTACATATTATTTGACGGAAAAATCATCCCTATTTACAAAGGAATAAGACTCATAATCGTATGGCAGTTTTAGTAATTAGTTTGAGTAAATGACATTGCCATAGCCCTGTATTTATCATAGTGGTTCAATAATTGATTAAACAAATCGATTTGTGGAAACTTGTAGTTGATAGTTATTGCGATTTTCTTCACTTTTTAGTCAAAATTAACTAAAGCACAATGAGAAGAAATACTACAAAGAAATCTGCAGTCATTGATGCATTATAAATTCAATGTTGTGTCAGAGTTAACCTTTTACAATTTTTCAATAGCAAGCGCGTTAGATAGATCTTTTTTCTATTATTAACGTTATTGTTTTTTGAGAAAATTACTTTTGAATGAATCAGGCTATCTAGTCGAGAATAACTTATGGTTAACAACAATCAAAGGTAGAATTAAAACTTTTGCTTGGAAAATTGTTCTTTATGGAACTGATACTTCCAACTTATATCATTTTAGCAATATTTTTATTGATTCCACTCAACATTCACATTCTAAAATAATTCTAGTTTTATAGCCGGCCTCTATACATATAATGCTACCAAATGACATGACCTTGTTTTGTCTAACGTCCAGTATTTCTGGACGGCTATCTTCAGAGGACTGTTTACAATTGCAGAATGACTCATTCATGCAGCGTCATTCTTGTTCGATGATTTTCCTTTATTTATTCATGAAGATAGAAATAGATTTATAGAGTGAAAAGCTTAAAGAAACAGTTCAATTCTAAGACATTTAAAGGATGAAAAACTGAAAGGAGTAGCTTAGTTATAACATGTTTTTAAAAGTTAGATATATCGTATACGTTGTACACACAACAATGGCTATATGAGAGTCAGGAGATAATTGCCCGACTCTTGTAGTGAGTGATCGAGATGTAAACTGTTATATTTGTGTGAGTGAAAGAGAAGGAAGTACGGCTTATAAACGGCCATTGATGATTTTAATATATTATGCTTGATATAATCTGTCTCATTTTGATATATCATTGCTTTAATTAGATCTTAATTACTTGTGA
This sequence comes from Colias philodice, assembly GCF_061535455.1. NCBI lineage: Eukaryota > Metazoa > Arthropoda > Insecta > Lepidoptera > Pieridae > Colias > Colias philodice. The sequence goes on along the minus strand of NC_143109.1, from coordinate 2,886,962 downwards.
AATGTAATTAAGTATTTTAAACATATATTTCCTTTAATCTTGAGCTAATAGTGGTGCTTACTGCTTAGTTTAAATTATGATGGATATGGCATAATATAGAAACAGTTTTCGGGAAACGTGACTCCTTCTTGTCATAATATTTTAGCTTCTTATTATGTAAAAGTTTCTTTCAAAGTGCTTTTGAAAGAATCCAAGTAAAATGAATAAGATATTGAATTTTAACCGGATAGTAAGACTAAGTAAGTAACATATTAATATTTTTCAGGAATTAAAAAAAAGATTTACCCCGAAACTTCATTCAAAAAATATTTACAATTTAAAATTGCGTACCACACACGAGCAAACAAGAATTTTAAAGTTGATCCTTTACTGTCAATAAAGAACAATGTTTCTTGACCCAATGGGCCAATTATTATCGAAGCCAACGTAATAAAAATATGAAACCAAAATGACCCACATACAAAGAACTCATCAAGCAAACAAATTGTGCATTGTAAGCAAATATCATCCTACAATACATCGTTACATAATATATGGATGTATTGTCTTCGCTACCTGATATTGGCTAATAGTTACATGTAAATTGAGTTGGTACTTATTACTTTTTTGTTTGTGTTGTGTGTGTGTGTGTGTGTATAATTATAGATATTTTTTTGAGGATTTTTTGTTGGTTTTAATGGATATGCATTTGATGGTACTAAAAGTATATGCACAATGTTGTTCATCTGCTGTTGGTGGATATGATTTTTGTTTTTTAGGGACCTTTTTTATAATTTAATTTTTTATTAATGAGGGATGATTTGTATTTCAATTTGTGAATTCTATATGTCTAGCTATTTTACATGTTGTTGAATATGATTTTCGAAGACTAGAAATAATTTTAATTACCATGACTTATTTTGAACTGCTAGTTGCTAAGATTAGCTCTATCAAACAAGTCAATAACTGCGTTAAAAACAACCGACTTCAAACTTGCACTTGCAACATTTACAAATACAGACAAAAATGCTCATAAAATAAAAACTACTGGGCCTATCCGAATAAAATGTTTATGGGACCAATTCGACACCATCCCGCATAGAACAAAAAAAGAATCACGTAAATCGGTTCAGAAACCACGGAGTAATCGGTGTACATACATAAAAAAAAAAAAAAACATACCGGCCGAATTGATAACCTCCTCCTTTTTTTTGAAGTCGGTTAACAAAATGTCCACTAAGACACAGTTACTATGGTCACACTACAGAAATCGTCGTAGTTCTTTCATTACGTGTTCTATCGATCATTATCTAATTTAGCTCGAACGCCTGTCCTGTCCTTACTTCTTCCCGGCGTTTGATAAACTATATATAGGTGCCGGACGGATCGATATAGGTACGTGTTTTAAAATGGTAGGAAACTGTAGACCCTGGCTTCTTGTGACCTAGGCGTTAATGTCACAGATTAGGTTTTGAAGATAAAAAATAAAGGACATTTTTCGTGAAGTTTTTTTTTTTTTTTGTAAGTTATGCTCCGATATCGCAATGCTGGTTTAGTTTATTTTATTATTAATAACGATTGAGAGTATTTTCTGATACTTACTTATTTTCTCACCTCTTCAATATTGTTTCTGTTCTGTTCTGTCTGCCATTTTTATCAAAAATGGAAACATGGGATACACATTTATAATTTTAGTAGTAAATGTACGCTTATATACCTCTCCGATGTAAATGAAAGCACCTCTGAATTCTGACTGAACATATTTTCCGACAATCCTACATCGATTGCCTTTTAACCGTCGATTCGTTTTCTTCGATACAAAATACATAACACACGAGTGTTGCTAGCTGTCTGTTTGTCAAGATAAGAGGGGAAAGAACAGCATTAAGGGATTTAGTACTTTTCCTATCTGCTATACGATGTTATTTTCTCACTATAGGAACTTTGAAATTACAAATAGAGAACCATTACCATGGATTGCAGTGCGTTTAATCTTGTAAAGCAATAAAATCAAAAAAAGCCTTGAAATAATTTTCGACTTTGATAATTTTTTTTCTATTCCTTAAAAAAATTTTTCATTTCATTGCAACAAAATATCCGTATCGTAATATTATTATTTTTTTTTACATTTTACTTACGAAAAATTAAATCTTTCTTTATACTGTAGATTCTATATTATGTATAGTTAGTAGTTACCATAATAATCTGTTTTGCAAACTAATTTCATATGCGTAAGTGCGGTCGAGATCACGTGGATAAGCATTTATTTATGTTATGAGAGACGGTACTTGTAAGGTCAAGGTTTAAACAGAATAAGGATTTCATTTTAATAGACAAGTTTCTTTGAAAAGCTCTGTAGAGATTACGTGAATCAGGGAAATTGGAGATAATTGAATACCTAAGTGTAGAAAAGTTTAGCTGGGTTATGCAAATTGAGATGTAGGTATATCTCCATCTTACATTTTTTAACTTCGATATACTATAAATGTGTAAAAAAGGCTTAAAATTATACTAAAGTTCTAGTTAAGAATTACATAAAGTTCAAAGGAACTGAACCACGTTAAAAGAAAATCGTATTTCACCCTCAACCGCATTGAAATACAATCGCTGTAAAGGTTTCGATTTTATTTACTTTTGACACAAGACTTCATCTTATTTTTCAAAATTTTTACCGCTTCAACCATTTTCATTTTAAATTTCCAAATCGTTTCTGTTGTTTAGCCGTGAATGCGTAACAGACGGACAGACTATCGAATTTCTAATATATGGTTAGAAAAAATAGCCTTTTAATTTAGCTACTATTATGTATTCTGTGCTTTTACTTTTCCTTAAATATCATCTCTAAAAATAATCTATCAATCATAATTCAAACAAAACTCATAACCGTCCATTTTATATCCCATGAATAGTTTAGCACATGTTTATAAATAATGGGAGGTAAGGTTGAGGTAAGTGTGACGTCATCGACGATTTTAGCGGATCCAAACTCGCAATTTCGCTGTTAAAATATTTCACTCGACCATAGACGTTTGTGGTGATAGAGCTGGCGCTTTTTTCCGTCTTTAAGTTGCAACAAGTTTTTCTTGTAAGAATATAATAACTAAAAACAATATATTATGTATTCTATTAGCTATATTTATTGAAGTGAAACTTCTTTAGGCGCGTTGATAGTAAAATTTCGGGCGCGTCATGGCAATACCGTCAAGTCTTTGAATCATGCCAAAGAAGTTTCACTTTTGTAACGTGTACTCGGCACACATGCCCTTTTTAAACATATTATTATGGCAGATAAAAAAAGTGATTCTCGTTTTAAATTTTCAATAAATAAATACCAGTCATAATTTCATTTTTTACTTTAGTAAAAAAAGGGATATGTAAATCAATAACAATGTTGCCAACATACATGGGCAGATGATCTAGGTACCTCTTTTATCTTACAATAATTAAAACATCTATTATAAGCGACGTACGTCTAATTAAGTACATCCACATGACTTTTATGGCAAGACAGCTAACTTTCTATAAAAGTAAACATCTTTTATATACTTGTAGGACGGAGGCAGAAAAACATGGTAGAGACGATTTCTAGCATAATTAGGTAAGCGTTATAAAATTTAATGCAGTTTTTACATATTATTATTTACTATAGTACTATACTAGCCGCGCCCCGCGGTTTCACCCGAGTGGCTCCCCTCCTGTTGGTCTTAGCGTGATGACATATAGCCTATAGCCTTCCTCGGTAAATGAGCTATCTAACACCGAAATATTTTTTTAAATCGGACCAGTAGTTCCTGAGATTAGCGCGTTCAAACAAACAAACTCTTCAGCTTTATAATAATAGTACTTATAGATTTAAATTCTTTTCGCTTCGCATTTGCATACAGCTATCGAATAAAAAAATTGCTATGAAGGTACTACTACGTTACGATACAACGATTCACGATTGAAATAATTTATAAGAACTTTATTGCACTAAAAACTTAGCTTAGCATACAATAATATTGCAGTGACGGAATACAATACCGGTCAAAAAGATATTGTTTAATGTAAATACAATGCAGTGTTTTTATCATCCAAATACCGAAAAAACATGGAATAAGTTGTAATTTGTATACTGATGACTAGAAGGTTAGATCATTTTTTTGCTGCATAATATCTCGATATTTTTAATAGTTAAATATTATTCTGTTTGACACTAGTGTCAAACCGAATAATATTACGAGTATGTTCGTATAACATACAAACGTTATCATCATTATCATTACATAGTATAAAACAAAGTCGCCTTTTCTGTCCCTATGTCCCTTTGTATGCTTAAATCTTTAAAACTACTCAACGGATTTTGATGCGGTTTTTTTTAATAGAAAGAGCGATTCAAGAGGAAGGTTTTAGTATATAATTTATTAGGTTTTAGACAAAGTGGGCGAAGCCGCGGGCGGTAAGCTAGTTTAAAAATAAAATAGAGCCAAACCGAAATCACAAAAATTAACTTTCGTTGTTCCCCGCGTTACCTTCAATGAACCTACACGTAATATAATCCGTATCTTGTGTGCTCTTTGATAAGGTATCCATGGGTTAGCGATACTTCACATCCGCTAATTAATTAACAAGATAAAATTAATTAAATATTCTATGAAATTTGGTGGTATTTGGGTGTAATTTAAGTTATCAAATGACCTATCGATTCGTAGTTTCGTAAGTTTAACTGTAAATAAAGTCTTATTTTCTATAGTAGGTACCTAAATCAAAACATTAAACAGATTACCGCCCAAGGAAAACTTATTTAAATGTTATGTACATTCATTCAACATGAATAGATTAAGAGACCAAATCAATATTATTTATTAAAATGTAAACTGTATACTGCAGTATTTATTGCCTATCTCATATTACAACAGCTATAAGCAAAATAGGTCCTCTCACCTTATAAAAACAGTTACTCACTCCCAATAGTTCACGATAGTAAGGCCATATGTGTCTGAATCACCATTATTTAACTTCGAAATTATGTCAAACGATTAGTTAGTATTCTATATGTTTGTAACTCTATGTAAAAAGTTTTCGCACACGTGCAAGCCGGCACACAGACTCAGTCGGGTAACAACGCCGCGTCTAAAACGACGCTTTATTCGTTGCTAATAAAAAATAGTGCTAAATATCTGTATTGATACTAATAGTTTTCTATTTCAGTTGATAATTCGTGAACCGCGGTGATGTAACGTGTTGTGAAGTGTTTGTGAAAATTGGCTTTTCTCTTTTTGTTTTGAGAACGTAAGTTATTTTGTCGTATTTGAATTTTGATGACACTTTTATAACTATAGTTTTTGAAGTATTACATGTATATTTACAAATTTAATAGCATTCTTGACTAAACTTGAATATGAAATACATTGTTAGTTTCTAAACTTACAGAAAAACCTTTTCAATACAATTAGGTAATTTATTCAATGTCAGATTGTCAACCACTTGTTTGATTGTTGTTCGTTCATAAATGTTGTCTATCTTTTAACAATCGTTTAAAAATTTAATTGACTATCACTAATGGTTTCTTGCTATGTCATTACTGATTAATTAAAATTAAGCTTAACTTCTCGTTAAGGATGTAATATATTTTTGTTGACTTTTGACTAACTTCGTGACCTGACTTCGCCCGCTGTAGCTTTCCAATATTTAAAAAAAATGTAAACGTCGAGCAGTTTCTTAGCAATAACAAACAAATGAATATACAAACAAACAGTTAAATCTTTCGTATTTATAATATTACTTTAAAGAGTAAATCATCATTGGTATAATTGTGTAACATTTGAATTTTGATTATCTAAAAATCCGCTATTTTTAATGTTAGCTGTTGCCCTTGACGTTTTCTACATTTATATGTGTTCGTATTCTATTGTCTATCCAGCCTCATATCATTAGTTATTTTGTATACTACTAATGACTATAAGACGTCTCTATTTATTATTAATTCTTCGAATTAAAAAGGTGTGTGTGTTTATGTGTAATTAAGGGACAAACGCGAACGTAACAAACTACATGTTCATAGAATTGGTTGATATTATCTCATTGACTCTTCAACTCTATCAAATATAAATATTGATTTCTTTTCAATGCAGTAATTTTTGGACATTCATTTTACACAGACAGACAAAAAAATATTTTTTTCTACCACAGACTCTACAATAGGTAACTGATGAGGTAACTGATGAGGTCTGATTTTATCATTTCAATTTTTTTTTTCATAATTTAAACTGCAAAATTATATTATTAAGATTGTAATCCAAATGTTACGATTAAAAGATATTTCGCTTTTCTCAAAGCTCGGAATGGCATCCCGCCAAAGCTTTATTACTGGCAAGACTTTAAAATTACGTATACGATTAATGAAAGTTATTTTCGTAAAAAAACATTGTAAATAAATAATACTAGTTAGATGTTCTTAAATATGTTTGAATGCTAGTAAATTCGATCTGTTATCATACTATGTATTATTTGCTACAATATTATGTCGGTTTCTTTAGTCTTAATAAAAACACGTCTCTTCGTCATAGTGTTTTGTTTATGTTTTTTATTGACGTAATGGCATAGGAGAAAAAATATGTTTTTGACTTCTATTAAAATTCATGACTCCTGCTATGATCAAGCGCTTATGTTGTGTGACTCATAAAACTAAATAATAAATGAAACGTGATGATATTTCATATTATCGATGTTATTTATACGTTTTATGTAGTAGGTAATTATTGTATGACCTAGTCACTAGTGTATGGAAAAAACATTTGAACCTAAGTCCAATTTTATACGACTAACATGTTTCTAAATAAAACATGAAATATACACTATGTGATTTTTGCATAAATACGTGGGTAGTGCTAGTAAATTCGGCTTTGTTAATATGACTTGCATTACAGACAATCACATCAAAATCATTGCAGCCATTTCTAACAACTCAGAAACACATATTGAGTGGTAAATGCACTATGGCCTATGCTATTTCATGACCTTGAATCGAACCTGGGACAATCAGTAGCAAGGTTGTTTATAGACGGCAAATTATCGAGAAACTTTGTAAATATTTGACCTTAAAAGTAATTGATTTGCGAGGTCGACACCTGTGAAAATAGCTCTCGGGGCATCATCCCGAAATGTGATGTTTTATCGATAAATAAGTACCTACGTTAAAATTTAAGGAATATTTTTCATGGATTGAAGCTTGAAAATAGGATAAAAATCCTAGGTTTTCTATATAATAAACGATGTATCTACCTTATATATATTTCAAAATCTAAGTTGTTTTAGGTACCTGATTGGATAACAAATTATTGCAAACATTTTTGGCAAGATTTTTATGGTTTAATCGAATAATTGTATCTTATTTGTCTAAATCCAAAGGATAATGCATAAGCTTTATGTATTACATTATTTAGATAATAATGTATGACGTCTGTATAAAAATTGATTGCATTTGATTGAAATGCATGCAATACATACTTGTTACAATTGGAAGCGATGTTTTTTTGTCACCTCGGCAAAGCAGTGTCCTCTAAACGATAATTTATTCATAATTGTATACAAAATTCCACCGTCATACAACAATACATCTATACAGTGTGTCCGGACTCCGGACATGACATACCGATATTTGAAGGGGCTATTCTCCAGGTATTTTTATCGACAATTCAACCCCTCTACAGTCCCCTACCTCACCCCCCTCAAAATGGCAAACCTATCAATTCGGATAGTGAATTTATGAAAATTGTAATCACTTCGAAAGTGAGTGTCACAAAATACTAAATTTGGTTTTATTTGAACAATAACCAGTTATTCTAGGGACCTCTAAACAAATTTAATTGATAAGAGTGATGAAACATACTTTAAAAAATTCGAAAACCATTTTGAGGGGGGTGAGGTAGGGGACTGTAGAGGGGTTGAATTGTGGATAAAAATACCTGGAGAATAGCCCCTTCAAATATCGGTATGTCATGTCCGGACACACTGTATATTCATATACATGTTGTTCATATACTGTGACGGTATAACTATTTAATAGTTGTATTTAGATTTTTTCATTAGAAGTTGTTTTACGGTGTTTTGGAGCGTATCAGTCGCGAGTGATTCAGGCTGTGATAGTAAAGTTGGTCTGTAGGACAAAGATGGCTGATTATACTTACAGCATCGTAAAAGTTTATTTACGTAAAGTAAATGAAGTCTTATAAATCTCTATAAATAAAAATGAATCCCTATTTCCCTTGGTCACGCATGAACGGTGGACCGATTTCGATAGTTATTTTTTTATAATATTCCTTGAAGTACGAGGATGGTTCTTATGTAGAGAAAATGTAAACATGTACCACGGGTGAAGCCGGTGCGGACCGCATGATAAAATAACAAGGAAACATTTCGTTGTTTGTTACGATCTATTCAAACTATTTTTAAAACTTCTTTTACCATTAAAAAGCTAGATTTTTATCAAGTAACACAGACCGTACTTATTTTATAAGAATATAACAACGGGTCAACCCAAGCAAAGCCGAGTGAAATTGCTAGCTTCAAATTACTAAAGTACCTAACAAACACGCTTGCCAATCTAGTCTAGAATGACATCAACTTTGATTCATCGGTTTGCTATAAACAAAAACAAGTACCTACCATATATTTATCAGTATAGTTTTTATCCCAAGTGTACAAGGTTTCGCGGAAGAGTCATATATGCTTTCTAAGAGATAGTATAAATAGATAGAGATTACTTTAACTGTACTGCGTAACAAGGAATGATAAGTGCTTATGTAATATTTGTAATAAGTTCGTTTTATCAAAAAGCGATTTACTTGGATTATCCATGAAACTTATTATAGCCGTAAAATATTTACTGCTACAATAAGTCTATTTTCTCGATACATTTTCAAACATAAAAATTAAGGAAATAATAATCTTTCTAAGATATATGTGGGGATGGTGTAAATAAAAACGCCAAATTAGCCCAATCAGTTTATTTCCCAGACACCGGTTAACAAAAATACATTTTTTAACAATCCTCCATTTCTTTTCGTACCCAGCCACAAAGTCAAGTCATAGATAACCATCAATCTACAGATAACATATCCACAGAGTAAATAATAGAAAAACACAGACTAAAAATAAAGCTAATCATGAAACACATCTTAATATTTTATCCTATTCCCACACGGTCATCCTGCAGAATCATCTGTCCCAGATGAGTCAACAGTCGCTACCCATGGCTTCATCATATCAGCTGAGCTTGAGGTTCTCAGAGGTCCTTCACCCTGACCTATCTTCCTTAAATTATATCGTTCATTTCTCTTCTTCTCAATAACTTCATACGGGCCGAGGTATTTTGGATAAAGTTTATAACCTTGTACAAATTGTGTCCTTTTAATCGCTACTAAATCATCTACTTCGTAATTATTCGACTTTTTCCTCTTTTTATTATAATTTTTAATATTTTCATCTTGTATAATATTCTGAATATTTGCTTTTGCCATCCTTCTTAATTCTTCACGGTCGTTGTAATTTCTATTTATTAATTCCTCAGTTTTAACACAACCAAAATGTCCGTTTTCATGATGTTTTCTTATAATTTCATTTTGCATTTTCTTAGGTACTGTAACCATTAATTTATTTCCATCCTTAATCTTCCATAACATTCCATTCTCTAAAACATAGTCATCATAAGATTCCTTCTCTAATACCTTCTTTATTAGTTTTATTTGCAGATCATCGTCTTGAGCTCTTCGCAAACGTGCTGCGGTATCAGTAAGTACAATTATATTCTTTATAGGCTGTCGGCTGAGAGCATCTGCATGTTTCATCCTTGCTGCAGGCCGATGTTCAATCGTGTAGTCATATTCTTCAAGTAAGAGTGCCCAGCGAGCTACTCTAGGAGGTAAGTCCTTTTTCTGCAATGTCATAGTCAAGGCGGAGCAGTTTGTTTTTATTATTCCTTCATCAAGCCATTCTTTAATCTGTTTGTCAACAATGTTAAGCTCCAAAGGTGACAATCGTCGTGGATTCTGATAAACTGGTACATCATCGGTTAATAATATTTTAAGTTTTACATTTGATTCTTTAGCACATCTTTTGGGGTTATATTCTTTTATAATATTCTGTATTTTATTCTTATATTCTTTGTTTTCAATATTTGTGATATCTTCATTTTCATTCTCTAGCATTGTAAGGTGTAATATTCTTGTTGCAGTGATAGTTCCAGCCTTAAAATTGATTTCTACTTCTTTCAGTACAGGATTTCCTAATATAATGTTGACAGGGATAGCGCCATCATCAACAACATAAAATAAAGTTTCAAAATAACAATCATCAATTTCAATTTTTGCTGTGAAAGATCCGTTTGTATAAATTTCCTTTTCAGCTATTCCAGTTAAAGTCTCTGTGGTTCCTGAACTATAAGATAACAATTTTTCACCTTGAATCTTCCTAAAATAAGACATAATTATTAAATTAGCATCGCTTCCGGTATCAATCAGGGCTTCTACATCAATATTGTTTATTTTCAGCTTCTTAAAAGGTCTCACATCAATATTATTCTTAGTTGACATAATTTCCAAACTCTTCTTTATACTTTTAGAACATTCAGTTGATTTATGGCCAAACAAGTTGCATTTAAAACATTTAATGCCTTTAGTACAATTAGGCGACTCATGATCTAAATCTCCACAATTGAAACATCTCTTTACTCTTAATGTTTTTTGAATTTTCATGCCAATGGACTTTGATACTGAATTACTTTGAATCTTATTAGGTGAATAATATGATTTTTTCTTAATTTCTGAATAAATGTCTAACTTCTTTCTGAATTCTTTTATGTTACAAGCGCCATATAAAATATTTTTGTTGGACTCACTATCTTTAATACCGTCGATGACATATTCCATCAGGGCTTCATCTTCAACATTCCCAAGTACTGCAAGTTCCTTCATATGTAAAAAATATTGCTGATGAGTCTCATTCATCTTCATCCGGCGTGTTGAAAGTCTCTTGTGAACAGTTGCACTGTTCAACTTCTTACCAAATTCCTCGCGGAGCTCAGACTTAAGTGTATCCCACGTGGTGATCCCACTTAGTGAACGTAAAAATAGCTTGGCGGTCCCCGTGAGGAGCCGCTTCGAAAATATGAGTTTTTCTAATTCGCCCCATTGCATTAGAGAGGAAACGTCTTCAAATTCTCTTATGAAAGTTTCGACGCCATAAGCATCATCACCCGAAAATGGCGTCATTGATTTTTCTAAATCAGTAAAGGAAATACGCGGCGATGGTTCACCATAATCATCATCATCCTTTAATAGTCGTTTCGGCGGCATGTTGAATAATGTAAATAATAAGTTTTGTATAGTCTTCAAGTCGTAATCGTACAATCATAAGCTTCTTTAAATCTTAGTCTTCTTAGTTCATAATTCGTAAAGTCTTAATCTGGTTTAATCACCGCAATCATAATCTTCCATTTATTTTCTTTATTCCACCATCCCGGACGAGCCCCCAAATTATGTGGGGATGGTGTAAATAAAAACGCCAAATTAGCCCAATCAGTTTATTTCCCAGACACCGGTTAACAAAAATACATTTTTTAACAATCCTCCATTTCTTTTCGTACCCAGCCACAAAGTCAAGTCATAGATAACCATCAATCTACAGATAACATATCCACAGAGTAAATAATAGAAAAAACACAGACTAAAAATAAAGCTAATCATGAAACACATCTTAATATTTTATCCTATTCCCACATATATATAATAAAATCTTTCTTTCTCGTTTAAATACATTATACATAACATAAAGATAAGATTAAGCTTATGGAAAGATTTGTTCTCTGGTTGTGTTTTATTTTACAATAAATGTTTGAAAATAGAGAGCTCTACTTTGCCATGTATAATCGTATATAAAAATATTTACTTAATTAAGTAAAGCTTTGCTACAGAAATAATCAATTCAATATAAAATAAAATATAAAATACTAGCGACCCGCCCCGGCTTCGCACGGGTGCAATGCTGATACTAAATACACTACAGAAAAACTTTTAACGTTGTATATAAAAACATAGCGGCCCGGCCGGCCGGTACCGCCGCAAACGGTACGTCCCGCAATTTTTAAATCTGTAATATCTTCGAAAATATTCACTTAAAACATACGGTGTAAAGGGCCATATAGATCTATATTAAATGAACAATGTATTCAAGGTATTTAATTGGTTAAGGATTAATGCTGTATTGGTTAAAATCGCTTCGAAAATTAGCCATTATTTGTCGTAAAAAGTAAATGACAAAAAAAAGTTATTGTGGGTTATCCATAATAGATAGACATATGCCATCGCAGACTTTTCTGTAGACCTTTTCAATGTGTACAATACTTAGTACATTATTTTGATAAAACTCGTAGGGTTCAGCCTGCGTTTGCAATGTAAGCGGAAAAAATGTAATTATTTACGACATCACATTAGAAACCTCAAAAATAACAGTACTTCTCCACTATTTAATGGATGTTATTATACATATAAACCTTCCTCTTGAATCACTCTATCTATTAAAAAAAACCGCATCAAAATCCGTTGCGTAGTTTCAAAGATTTAAGCGTACAAAGGGACATAGGGACATAGGGACATAGGGAAATAGGGACAGAGAATGCGACTTTGCTTTATACTATGTAGTGAAGTCGAAAATAAGAGACCCAATACAAGACTCGCTCACGACTAAGAAAATTATAGTAATGTAGCCAAGTTGTTTACATCTGTTATTTTAAAACCATTACGGCCCATATAGGAAGTATATATACATAAATATGACTTCATTCTTTAATTATATAAGTTCCGATGACCTTTACATTTAACAGTGATTTCACGACACGATCTGACCTCTAGTGAACACATGTTCACGCGGTTTTGCGCACACACCTCATGCTATATTGACATCTAATTAATGTACCGTAAACGTCAATTTCGCGTACACATATTAGGATTCTAATCGTAAGGTCGTGTACACATGTTATCTATTGACACAGGAACCTGTTTCAATGTAGGTTGTTACAAACATATAGTTAACCGCATCGAGATATAAGGTGGAAACTATGTTGCGAAATGTGTGCTAAAAATAATATAATATGATAACATTTAAATCTGTTGTGAGGATATTTTATGGTCGGTGATAGCACGTCGTTGTTATGAGGTGCATCATAAAAGTTTCATACTAAACAACTAGGTACTTCTCGAGAAATAAAAACAAATTTCCTTAACGCAAATTTATAATGAAATTAATTTAAAAAGTGAATGACCATGTTCGTACTATCTAAGGCCGTTTTTATTGAGATATTTAAAGATAATTGTATGTAATTAGGGACCTTAAACTTTATCTCGTAATCCATTTGTAAAATGGATTGTGGATGGAGTATAATTACCTACGATTGGTGGAGATAAAACTATATATTCTGACCTTAGAAATAATCTCACATAAGCATCTATCAACAAAACTATATTTGTTACATACCTAGGCATATGTTTAAACGTATGTTAAGCAAAATCATCTTATAGCAACAAGCATGTTTATTATCAGCAAAGATAATTAAATAACTGTTAAATTATTGACCAACACCGAGATTTCGAATTTTCATATAGTTATTAAAGTGGTAACATAATATTAATTAACTTCAATTGTTAAATTTTAATATTAGTGTATTAGCTAGAGCTGTGCCCCGCGGTTTTACCCGCATTGCTCCGCTTTTATTGGTCTTAGCGTGACGATATATGTATAGCCTTATAGCCTTTCTCGATAAATGGGCTATCTAACACTGAAATTATTTTTTCAAATCGGACGAGTAGTTCCTGTATTAGCGTTCAAACAAACAAACTTTTCAGCTTTATGTTATTGGTATTGTTATACTTATTCATAAGTACAATTTTATATTATTACGTCATCAAAACTAGATCCAAATTCCAAGTTCCAACGTTCCAAGTCTGTAATAAAATAAACTCGTTAAAGGCTGTAGCAATAAAATTATTAGCACCAAGCTATAGATAGACACCATGGGCGTAGCCAGCCATGGGCACAGGGTGGGGCAAAAAAAAACCCGGCCAAGTGCGAGTCGGACTCGCGCAACAAGGGCTCCGAATAAACCTACTTTTTATTATGTTGTAACTCTAAAATGTATGTTTTAGCAATTTTTCCTTTATCTGTGCTATAAGACATTGCTTTTAACCAAATTTCAAGACTCTGTGTTCACGGGAAGTACAATGTAGGTTTTGATTCCCTTGCGAATGTCGAAATTTCCGATAATTTGCAGCATAAAACGGCTGTATCTTTTGATTGCGTAGGCTTATAAGTTTGATTTTTTCACAGCTTTAAGAGACCGTAAACTTGAGTATTCGATATAAATTTCAGCTTGATACATCCACGCGTTCTTGAGAAAAAGGGGGTTGACAGACAAACAGACAGGCAGACTTTGTTGTCCGTCTGTCTAAAAATACCTTTTTTTTCAAGAACGCATGGCGGTATCAATCTGAAATAATAATGAATAAAACAACACAAACAAAAGATACAGCCGTATAAGTTGCAAATTTCATCCCTATATTATGTAGTTTATCTTTCTAATACGATTATGTTAAGATTCCTTTTTACCATAAAATATAGGTAGACATGTTTAGTACATGTCTATGTAGTTAAATGGAAAAATAAACCATTTCAAATGGTAGACATAACTCAGTAAATACCTTGCACTTCCGATCCAATTTCATGTTTGTTTTAGGTTAATGGTCACTTATTGACCATAAAAACACAAAATGCTGACAAATCCAGGTGGAGCTTTGCTCGCAATCTTATAGTTTTTGACCGATATCTCGAAAACTATCTACTTTAGGGCAAAAGTTACTTCGACTTTTTAGTAGAAAGTAAAATTTCGCATCTTTTATACTCTGTAAACTTTTTTGTAAAACTTACTATTTACGGTTTATGGCCTATTTAATGAACCAGTTTTTCGTTAAAATAAGTATGTAGGTACATAGTTTTTAGATCACTTTATTCTCTACAACTTTTGTTTGAATTTTTTTTTTAGTGCACATATTTTTTGAGTTGTTCTACGTATAATGTAGAAATGCCGCCGCTCGGCGGGTGACGTGGCAGGCCAAAAGTTTTTTTACGGATGTAATGAAAACGAAGAAGAAATTTCCAATGCATGCAAAAATTTAATACATTTTTTTAAATATTTTCCTTTCATTTTCTTTTATTTTATTCTTGCATCCGAATATAAAATAACTACTCAATATTATTTAGTTGTACGAAATATATACGAAACATACATAAGTACCTTGAAATTTTCTATTTTTCGCCAATCGTTAAATAACTCAAAAAGCATTAGAAAAAAGTTTCAAATAAAGTAATCTTAATAAATGGATAATGCATATGTATATATATATATATATATATATATATATATATATATATATATATATATATATATATATATACAATATATTAATGCCTATGCATTTCATTGATTAATCCAATGTTTAAACTTTAAAGAGTTACTTGCCAAAAACGATTAATCGGCTCATTAAATAGGCCATAAATCGTAAATGGAAAGTTTTACAAAAAAGTTTACAAGGTTTATACCTTGTAAAATTTTACTATCTACAAAAATTCCCAATATTTTTTGCATTTAAAAAAATAGTTTCCGCGATATCGGAGAGATATCTTTCATAAAAACTTTTATGTAAGATTGCGAGCGTAGCTCCACCTGGATCTGTCAGCATTTTGTGCTTTTATGGTCAGTAACTTAACCTAAAACAAAAGTGAAATTGGATGGGAAATTTAGTGCGAATTTGGCTAAAAAAAACAGCTTTGAATGGGGTAACAGTACTACACTACTTTTTCTGGCACCAAAAGTGGTTTAAATCATGTAACATAGAAGCGCAAGCTTTTTGTTTAGATCGCATTTTTTTGTGTCGACTGACAACAACTTTCGAGTGAGAAATTTTTAACGGATATTAGTTTTGTTGTCAGTACCTAGATAAGTTTTTTAGATTTGGGTAGGTACCTTCCAGGTCAGAGCCAGGGTGGGGCAAGTGCCCCACCCTGCCCCACCGTGGCTACGCCCATGATAGACACACAGACAGACGCCAAGCAAACAATCTCCGCATAACAATCATCTCAATATAATTATGTATTACAATTATTTAATTAAGTAAATCAGGAAATGCAAATCTGTTCCAGATATATATCTAGAACAAATAAACAAACATTTCGAAACTGTTAAAACAATGATTTGACGCACAATATTCAAGGTTACTGACGTGACGAAATATAATGACCTAATAAATACTTTGGATCTAAATGTATAATTATAATGATGATTTAATATCCAATGACGTGTGCAGACTTGTAGAGGTTTCATTATATATCGTTTATGGTTTATTATCTATTAGTTGAGTAGTAAAAAATTGTCTATGATTGATATGTTGCTGTGAGAATTAGTTGAGATTGAATTTGAAGGAATGGAATTCTTTTAAACTGTTGATTCAGATTTGTTGCTTTTAATTATATGATAGAGCCACGATAGAGCTCTCGTAACAGTATCACATCCAAAATATTAAACTTCAGTCCTTTTATTAGTAAAATCACAATAAGTAATTCCACAGTTTTCGCTGTCAAAACAAAACAAACCACATAAGGCAAAGTAACTCGTAAAAACTAGTACTTATTATTAAAATCCTATTTAAAAATCGTATTGTTTTCTGCTATGACATAAAATTCGCACGGTATAAAACATTCAGGTTCCCTTGAAGCCTACGTTTAGACCTTAAACGGTAAACTGCCTAGACCGGTGTTAGTCGCTCGACTGGTCTACTTCCTTTGGTGAATTCATCCCAATTAGTCCATCGATTGACGAGTAAGCGATGTTACGACTTAACGGTGCTTCATTAAGATGGATTGAGGAATCGTATGCGGGTGAATGCGTTTCTGTATGATATGTAATCTAGTATTTTATGTTGCATGGAGATGTAACGTAAGAAAATGTAGCTATATCTTTTTATTGGATGGTGTAATAAATTACGTATTTTGGGATGTGATATTCAAGAAAAATCAGTCGTAGAGCAACCCTGTTGCGTTTAAAATAGAAGCTTCGGCTTCAGACACAACTGACGTTATTGACTCAGGTAGTTAGATAAGTTATTTCTTAAATTTTCAGCTTGTGAAATTCACGTTGAAATCGATTTAAGGCGTTTTGGAGATTAGTCGCAACAATCCGACAAGCAATTTTTTAATAATTGTAATATTATATGGTGTACTTTTTATAACAGAACGTATCGTAAGATTGGCTGTTTGTTGAAATAGGCTTCTTTTAATAATAGGGCTTAAAATGCTTTGCGTGAATTTAGTCACGCTAAGGCTATATAAGTTAATATTAGTTACATCTATATTAACTTAAACCTTTGCTATATATAACAATTATGTTATAATTGGAAACATTCAAGGTCTCGTCATGAGAATACCGTCACGTTATGGAGTATTAGGTAGGTGAAGATTTTGGTATCTTTGAATCTTGCCACATAACTAAGAAGTTTCACTTCTGACACGTGTGCTCGGCACACACGCTCTTTTGTAATCAACATATAATGGAATAAATATAATGATAATATCGTCACGATATTTTTTGTGTAGCTATATTGTTCCGAATATTTACATTTTTAAGATTATGCAAAATTCTCTTTCAACACTTTGGTATGCAATATTTCATATCGCTCCAGTTAGAAAATCGATGAATGCAATTAGCGATAACTTCTTGCTCATAATTGAGAGGCAATTATGGGCGAATAGGGTCATTCTGATTAATTCATTAATAACTAAATTGTGATATGCTTTGCATTCATTGACCAAGTTACATGTTATTTATTTATTAGCTGTCCCGGCAAACGTTATGCCTTACTGTTCTCGTTTAGGGGTATGTAAAATAGATATTGGCCGATTTTGCAATAACTCTTCAACGGCTAACTTTTGGATATGGTATTTATTATAAGATCAAATCAGTTTGTTTTGACCCCGGCTAAACTGTACATTATAGGGCGTGGAGTTGAGAGTCGTAATTTTTTTTGTGGTTAGCTATTGTCCTATGGAACCTAAATCTGAAATTTCACAGCGCGAAAACTTTTTGTTTTTGAGTCACGAATTTTTGAAAATCGGAAAATTTTACTCCATTTTATCTTTGAAACGCGAACTTACTGTTATGACAGTGTCAAATTGACCTACAGCGATTGTCAAACGCGTTTCATTTCAGGTAAAACATTTCTATCTAACAAAAAAAATATTATAATTTAAATTTTAGTTATGAAATTTGTATATTTTTTAACAACAACATTAAAAATAATTATTATTAAGTTAAATTAGTTTTTGTAAAATAGATTAAATAAAATAAAATTATTAATATTCGCAATTTATAATTTAACAAAAATATTAATCGAAGTGTCTAGTCGTCCGCTAAACGGATGAATAAAATAAATTAGTCGTCCGATTACCGGATGAATAAAATAATTTAATCGTCCGATTATTCGGATTACTAGATAACCTTTTAACACTAAAGCTAGTTGGGTTGGACTAAAGCAAAGGGGGCGCAGGACTTTTGATGGAGTTGGTGTCATTTTAACACCTATTTATTATTGTTTTATCGTAAAGATAACGCTAATATAAGCATGTTTTATAGGAACAACTTTTCTCTAAAATCAAAAATGGCGGAGATATTCACCCTCAATTCGTTAGGTTAGGTTTAGGTTAGGTTAGCCTTTAGGTTAGGTTAGGTTAGGTTTCTTAAAAAAAAACTACACAGAAATAGGAGCCCCGCGAAGCGGGGCTCCGTCGACGCGCAAAAAAAAATCAAGTTAGGTTAGGTTAGCCGTTAGGTTAGGTTAGGTTAGGTTTCTTAAAAAAAAAAAACTACACAGAAATAGGAGCCCCGCGAAGCGGGGCTCCGTCGACGCGCAAAAAAAAATCAAATACCTACGTGTGCCCTCCTCCCCCCACAAAAAACCTATATTACGTGCGGCAGTTCTCTAAAGAAACCCCGATAACCTAACTATATAGATAAATAGATGTTATCGGACGATTAAATTATTTTATTCATCCAGTAATCGGACGACTAATTTATTTTATTCATCCGTTTAGCGGACGACTAGCGCTGTCCAATATTAATTGTACGCTTTGTACCGTGGAACAAAACAATAACGACGTCATTTTCAGTTACCGTTCGTTTGCTGCCTTTCAGTCGAGATCGTTTCGTGCGTACTCCTGTTAAGCCCTAAAACTGTACAAAACTATTAAACTTTTACTTTTAGCATACAAATAGGTAGCGAGGAGCGAAGCGACGAGCGTGTTAGGTTAACATTTGAACTGCCGCACGAGCCGAGCGAGCGAAGCGAGCGTGCCGCGGCAGCGGCCGGCGAGTGCCAGAAGCGACTTTAGGGCGATTCCCACTCAAACAAAAAAAAAAAACTACAGGTCATACTAATGTCTATTACATTAAATCTGTCATATTTCAAATCAAAGAGCTAATGCAATATTACTAGTATTGAAAACTATTATTGTAAAGTAATAATTAATATTAATTGCTTCAGATCAATGTGGAACTGGAAAAAAATACCTAAAGCAAAGGGGGCGCAGGACTTAGAAAATTTTTGATGGAGTTGGTATCATTATAACACCTATTTATTATTGTTTTATCGTAAAGATTACGCTAATAAAAGCATGTTTTGTTGGGGCAACTTTTCTCTAAACTTGATAATTACCAAGATACATGACGGATTGTAAAATGTAAATTTTTTCAATGATGGAATATTATGTATTCAATATTAAGCTGCGAAAGTCCGAATCTAGCTAAAAAACGTTACGCTAAAATAAGCATTGCATTATCATAAGACTTGCCACAGAACCGAAGCTGTCAACCCCGAATTCCACGTGGTCTTGTCTGCCCTACCCCTAGAGTGTATGTAAAAAGCCGGAGGCACGGAGGGAGAGCAGCCCTCGCCCGCCGTGACAAAGCTCGGGAGCCGTGCGGAGCGGAGCGGCTGAGGCTGGTCGCCGAAGGCGACCAATAAGCTGAAGCTGCGAAGTGGAGTACGGGCGACCGTGCTTTGTCACGCAAGGGCGGAAGGGCTGCACTTCCCGTAGCGCCGGAGCTAAGGCAGTGTCTGAGACAATATAAAAAAGACATGAGGAGATAGGGAAAGGGTTAGGTTAGGTTTTATCATCAATCTTTGAGGGCGAATATCTCGGCCATTTTATATTTTAGAGAAAAAGTTTTTTTTATAAAACATGCTTATTTTAGCGTTTTGATTAAAAATTATGTATTTTATGATTCCTATACAATTTTCACTTTAGATCAAAAATTTTCTAAGTCCTTACTTTGCGCCCCCTTTGCTTTAGGCGGACCAAAACTTAATTTGTAAATATCTCGAAAACTATTAATTTTCGCGCCCCCCCCTTTACAGGGGAAGTTCCTAGTACCCACCCCCCCTCTCTCCACCCCCCACTACCCCCAAATTCCACGCCCTATAATGTACAGTTTTACCTTGACCCCTACTACACGCTCTTAACAGGAATAGGTCGACTTAACCTGTAACCCTGTATATACAAACCAAAATATTGTACTTTATAAGTACTTTATTTGGCGGTCCTATCACTTAGTGGTGATTTCTTCCAGACAACTGTATAATTGTTACACATTGTTACTGCATTTTTTAAAAGTATTTTATTAAATCTATTTCTAAAATGTAAATGTTATAAACCTTTAATCTTAATGCAATGATGCTGTCATTTCCTACTTCCTATTATGTATTATGCATACAGCGGATTTCAAGTTCATAAGATACACGCAGTTATACCACATGAGTAGAAAGACGGTCTTTCTACTCATGTGGTTATACATACATATGTATGTAATATGTATAATCAACGTATAGATAGAGGCTAGAGCAAAAGGAAAATAGAATAAGTCCATAAATAAACGCCGTGTCTAATTAAATTTGTCTTGCATTGTTGTATTTAAGAACACGGTAAATTAATAAACAGTTATTTTAAGATAAAATTTTCCATCCTTGACTTTTTTCAAACTGCTTATTGATAGATATGTCGCTATTACAGTTCTGAGTTGAAAACGGAATAACAAACGCTTTAAATAATTTAAGTACTGGTACAAAACTAAAAAGTTAAAAAATAGATAATTGTACATAATATTCGGTATTGCGTTAAAATAAGCTCTATTTTTATCTATTTACGAGACCGAAAAGATAAGGTATAGGTAGGTATATTACACCTATAATTTGGTGTCGCTTAACCAATCAACCTTCACGGAAAAAAGCTTAGTTCAAGTAAACCAAGTATTTCTTTTAACAGTCTTGCCACAAACAGGAAATCCTTTGCGGTCACACTTGTAGAGTTATTTATTAAAGCCTTACAAAAATTTCAATTTATTTGCGCGCCATCTGTGTTCGTATATATGGAACTAATTCAGAGCCTCAACTTGTTAGTGTGTGGTTCGACCGCGTGTCGCTAGATGGCGCAACGGTGATATTTTCTACGATTCCTTGTATGTATTTTAAAACTTTTTTAAGAAATAAGTATATGATAATTAAACAACATGTGATTAAAGAATTGAATTTTTTTACCAATTGAATTTAAATTAGGTCCAGTTTGTTGTGAACACTAAAAATACATTAGATTTGTATAAGCATGGGTATAAGTATGCTGAAATGGATTTCTTGAAATTCAGGGCATATTTTCCCTATCACCCAGTTTTCAGTCGATATAACAAAAATTGTATATGTTTTATGCTGAGACCAACCTTTTGCCCTTCCAACTATAGTCTAGAATTCAAGTAGCTCTTTATTCATCTATTGTATCGTTTTTGAAAAAATCCATTATCCATACTAAAACTCTACTTAATATGTAAGTTTTACAATTTATCATACGCCAAGTGGAGCGACAAATAGGTTTTAAAATTAGAATCTGTACCTCTACTTTCCCTAACGCCTATTTTGAAGCTACCTATTACGGTAACATAACCTGGCGTAACATACGTGCATGTCTTTAGGGCTTCGCCACATTGCAATCTAACTATATACAGGGTGTAATCGTTAAGTGTGCACAGGCGGTTTTTCCGTAAGTATTACAGATAACAAAAAACTTTAAACTGATATCGAAAGTACTTAACCTAATGAGTAAAATGGCGGTAATAAATTTTTAAAAATAAATCGAGAAATATCAAAAAAATTATCTTTAAACCCTCCCATACATTAAGTATGAAATATGAATATCCCATATACATTTAATATGAAACATTTTAGCTTTCTTTTTCTTTTTTTGGTTTTCTGCTTTAATTACTTCGCAAATTTGAAGTGACATTTTCCACGTTTTTCCGGACATTTTCACGCATTTTCCGGATATTTTCCGGGGAATTTTCCGGACATTTCCCGGACATTTCTCAGGCATTTTCCGGGGATTTTTCAGGCATTTCCACGCATTTTCCGGACATTTCCCTGACATAGCCTGTGAATGTCTGGAAAATCCCCGGGAAATGCTCGGAAAATCCCCGGAAAATGCCTGGGAAATTCCCGGAAAATAACCGGGAAATGTCTGGAAAATATCCGGAAAAAATCTGGAAAATATCCGGAAAATGCGTGGAAAATTCCGGAAAACCCGTGGAAAATTCCGGAAAAACCGTGGAAAATTCCGGAAAAACCGTGGAAAATTCCGGAAAGCCGTGGAAAATTCCGGAAAACCCGTGGAAAATGCCTGGAAAATTCCTGGAAAATATCCGGAAAATATCCGGAAAATATCCGGAAAATGCGTGGAAAATTCCGGAAAAACCGTGGAAAATTCCGGAAAAACCGTGGAAAATTCCGGAAAAACCGTGGAAAATTCCGGAAAACCCGTGGAAAATGCCTGGAAAATCCCTGGAAAATATCCGGAAAATGCGTGGAAAATTCCGGAAAAACCGTGGAAAATTCCGGAAAAACCGTGGAAAATGCCTGGAAAATCCCTGGAAAATGTCTGGAAAATATCCGGAAAATGCGTGAAAATGTCCGGAAAAAGCGTGGAAAATGCCATTTCAAATTTGAAAGAAAGAAAGAAGAAAGAAAATACGTTTAATCACAAATACTTTTACAAATTTTTGACTTATAACTAAACACTTAACATGGAAAAAAAATAAATCTTAAAATACAATAAATACATTCAAAATATCTTAATATCGTATTCGTGATAAGGAATTTGCGAAGTAATTAAAGCAGAAAACCAAAAAAGAAAAAGAAAGCTAAAATCTTTCATATTAAATGTATATGGGATATTCATATTTCATACTTAATGTATGGGAGGGATTAAAGATAATTTTTTTGATATTTCTCGATTTCTTTTTAAAAATTTATTACGGCCATTTTACTCATTAGGTTAAGTACTAAGTTAGGTACTTTCGATATCAGTTTAAAGTTTTTTGTTATCTGTAATACTTACGGAAAAATCGCCTGTGCACACTTAACGATTACACCCTGTATAGTAACTGTCAGATTGGGTTCATAAAAGTATAGAAAGTTTGGCTTGTTCGCGTGGTCTGATCGTGGTAGATGCGTGGTTAGTGGTTAGTAGGCTACGTTCCTTGTTGACTTTTGAGCTATATCTTGTCAAAATTTTGTATGGTAGAGCAAGCATATTATGTTTTGTTAGTTCTTATCGAGGTGTCAGTATTTTTAAGTTTCACGTTAAATGTATAGGTATTAGTACTTAGTAGTGTCTCCTAATTGTAGATTATGCCTGTATGGTTAAGTCAATTGCTGTATGAACATAAAAAGGGGGAAACAGGAACAATCCTGCATTCACATTTACTTCCACATTTCCTTGAATATAAATCGATTTCAAGATATAGAGCCACGATGCAGTAGCTTTGCGTATTTCCAAGGCATTATAAATTATCCAGACCATTTGTGCTCAAATGCCATTACATAGTAATGTGGCTTCACCTTTAGGTATGCACTAGCTATGAATTCACTAAACCGATCTCTATTGCTATATTGGATAGCAAATATGTTTGGTTATGGGGTCTCTATTGCGAATGCACCGCTTGTGTAAAGATTTAATTACGTGTCATAATGTTTACTATTAGAAGTGGAAATTAATTATTTTAGAATTTATTTTTCTGAGAATTATTTATTATACTCTATGCTGAAAGAAAGAGGTTGCGTTTCCTGTTTTCAGTTTCAGAGGTTCGATTGATTTTAATAATCGTGTAATTAATATTATCTTTTATTGGTTATCTGCATTACAAATAGCCAAATATGAAATAAGTAGGCATTTATTTTCATGAAAGAATAACATATAGGCAGTATAAATAAATCAATCCAATACACATTTATAATACCTAGTCAAGTAGAAATTAGAGCATTTAATTACCACATCTAAAAAACTTTTAATAAAGATGACATCAATTCCAAGGGTATTAAGTCAATAAAAATAATGAACGAACGAAGATAATTGCAACGTAAAGAATTAGAAATCGCATTAAAAGGCTTAAGTACATCGAGATATATGTACACTAGAGAGGCGATCGCTACTACACTCTCTTTAACACGAGCTAGAGGTAAGAATCACAAGTCTCTTTAGTCTGTGCCGGACTGTGCCCCCCGCTTGCCGCGTCAACACGTGTTATTGCTCTGTTCAAAATGCCTTCGTGTGTGCTAAGATATTGTTTTAACAGTTCCCATAATACAAACAAAGCCCGAGGAGTGACTTTTCACCAGTAAGTTTCCTTATTATGAGTAAGTCATGCATTTTACTAATATTGTTATCATTTTGCGAAAAATCACCACGCGTTCTGCGTTTCGCGCCATTTTTCATAGACTAACAGCACAGACGTGACACTATCGATGAGTCTGTTAAAAAAATGTAACTGGATTTTTTAACTATGTATATACAATATATACTAGGAAAGATTACCGTGGTGTAGTACCTAAATATTTATACTTTTACCCGACTACGCAAAGTAAAACGGTAGGTTATATTAAGTAATATTTATTTATTTGCCTATTTTTATTTATTAAAAAAAGGTTCATCAACAGTTGTTCCAATAGGATTTATAAATTATTATGCACAACAATTACAAATAAACACAACATTCACAGAAACTAATACAGTAAAAGTTCCTTAATCGCGCTTCCTTTATTCGCGTTTTCACTATTCGCGGATTAAAAAAATGCGACCCAATTTCTATATTCGCGACTAAATTTTTTTTTTATTCGCGGATTTAATAAGTACATACTACATACATAATAATAAAATTATTCCAATAGGTATCTTACCCAATATCCTTGTCAAATGGACTAATAAGAAAGTAAAATAGATCTTATTACAAGTTTGCCTAAAGTATATTATGTTCTTAAATGATATCGCCGAGGCCTTTGACACAAGCCGCCTTTGTCGCAAGCCGCCTCTGCGGCGATTGATGTTTTTGAGAATGTAAATAAACAGAATGGAAGCAACCTTATAACTCAATAAATAAAGTATATTTTTAAATGTAGTTCCGTTTATAGTAAAAGCCACTTTGCGTATTTATTGTTTCGTCTTTCACATTCGTTACAAAAATTGTGATCGAGTAAGGGGGCGTCCATAAATTACGTGAGGTGTTTTTTTAAATTTTCTGCCCCTCCCTCCCCCCCTGGTGAGATGTCGTGAGATTTTATTCAAGCCCCTCCCCCATCCTCGAATCTCACGTGAGATTTTTCAAAATGTGAGTTTCTTATACGTAAACGCCATCAACATTGAATCATCGTATCCATTTAGTTAGGGCTATTATAAACCAATACTCGAAAATTCGATTACATCATGAAGCAAAAACTGATAAAACTATTTATTACTACACAAAACGACAAAAGCTTACTAAATTGATTTTATTTAAAGGAAATTAAAATACATAGTTTAATATAAAATCCTCTTTTTATTAATTCCCTAGTATCAGTACCACCAGATAGTACCGAGTAAACAGATTGCACAATGTGTCGCATCTGCACGCATTGCTTAATCTTTGAACTTGAAGCCACGCCTCGCTCGTTCCACACGTACCCCACCACATCGGCCGCGCGCAATGTTTTTGTTTGGAATAACCTCTCTAGTAGTACATATATCTCGATGCTTAAGTATAATATATTTATATTTATATCGTACAAGTTCTATTTTCTATTTAATCCTGTTTATAACAGAACTTGGCGTACGTTCAAATAATATCCTGCTGAATTACAACTGTATGTTATATTATGTAAACGTAAGACATAATGGGTATCGGCAGACTTCCGTCTAGAGTCTAGACAGGATAATATGCCAAATTGTGTTGAAAACGCTATTTTTTAACCGACTTCAAAAAAAAGGAGGAGGTTATCAATTCGGCCGGTATGTTTTTTTTTATGTATGTACACCGATTACTCCGTGGTTTCTGAACCGATTTACGTGATTCTTTTTTTGTTCGATGCGGGATGGTGTCGGATTGGTCCCATAAAAATTTTATTCGGATAGGCCCAGTAGTTTTTATTTTATGAGCATTTTTGTCTGTATTTGTAAATGTTGCAAGTGCAAGTTTGAAGTCGGTTGTTTTTAACGCAGTTATTGACTTGTTATAAAGTTTCATTTCTGGTATAGCCTAGAATAAAATCCTTTAAATATCATAAACTAACTGCGCTCCGCGGTTTCACGCGTGGCTCCGCTCCTGTTGGTCTTAGCGTATAGCCTTCCTCGATGAATGGGCTATCTAACACCGAAATAATTTTTCAAATCGGACCAGTAGTTCCTGAGATTAGCGCGTTCAAACAAACAAACAAAAAAAAAATGTTGTGTGGTTTTATGAAACCACGGTAAAAGTGAAACTGTTCGAACGGTTCCGAACACTGCTTTGTGTAGCGCATGTCGCTTGACGGTCGGCTGCCGAGTAGGTATACCTACTCGGCAGCCGCGATACACGCGACATGCGCTACACGGACCAAAAAGTTTGAGACGATGTAATAAAAGTTTCACTTTAAAACTCTCTAGCTTTATAATATTAGTATAGATTTGGTTTGTAAATGAAAAGGATATTTGGTACTGAGTTGTACAAAACTGCTTAGGGGTATGTACATAATATGAATGTCGCATATGTGGAGAAGTCACAATAATGAAGAATAACATAGATATTTCTTATGATAAAATAAAATGTTTTAACTAATGAACATTAACGGAAGGCAGAGAGATTCTCTATAATATATTGTCGTCAAATTCGTTTGAATGTAACATTTAAGTAGTTTTTACTAATATTTAATGTTACCTAGAATGTTCCTTTTCACAAAAAGCCTTGGTAAAGTTCTAAAAAGCTCTATCAAATAAAGTTCTACTTTCCGAAAACGATAAATAAGTTTTCCCATAAGAAGTATCATTTATAGAGCCTTATAGAGCCTTCAAGGCCAAAAATACTAGGTGTAACAGGGAAATGCGTGACTGTCTATAGTTTAGTATTTTATATCTATGTTTATTAGCAGTTAATTATTGTTTGTTTATGGTAATTAATGGTATTGGTTTGATTTGGGCGAGGTGTTTGTTTTATAAGTTTTTTTTTTGACTGATTGATTTTTTTTGTTTGTGAATTTAAGAACATACATTTAAGAATATTTTTAAACTTAGATGTGGTTTGTTTGTTGAATATAAGCAATTTTTAAAGTGTAATAAATGAATTCCTGCTCTATATCGAATGTAAAGCGGGACACACTTTTCTTTTTGAAATGATAAAATACTACTTGAAATAACATCAATACTATTGTTTACATTTGATATGAAAAATTCGAGGAAAACGCAATTTTTTAGCCCGAAATCTAAACGTATTTCTTTAAATAAGTGTTATAGATAAGTCAGAATACAATAAAGCTGCGAACACATGAAAAAATCCATAAATTTTATATGTTATTCAAATAACACTAGAATTATTTATTTAATAGTATTTTCTTGATTGTAACACGGATCGATGAGAAGGTTAAGTATAAAGCCGTTAGGAGGTTTCCAACAGCAGCTTCTGTGTAGAATTAAATATAAACATGACCTGGTTTTAATAAATTCGAGTTTTACTTTTATTGTAAAAGGAAAGGATTTTAAACACAATCATATGTTGTTGATTTTGATAATTTGATCAGTTTGATTGTCATGACTCATGGAAATGTATTTTTTGTTATTTTTTATTAGGTTTTAATTTTTAAACAAATATATTAAAAATCACACATTAAAATACATAATAATCTCAACAAAAAACGAGCCACTAGGTAATATAAAATAAAGTTGAATTGTACATTTTTACATATTGATACGGAAGGCTCTATTGACGACGCGAAAATTCCTTTGTAATGATAAAATCAATATTTGTGTAACAGATTACACTCGGACAAACCATTCACTACCTACCTACTACATTCTTACATACAAAAAAGTCTATAAAACTATATATCATATTTCTAAATACGTATTCCACAAAATGAAACATACATACTACCTTCTATACGAAAACATATATCTTACATAAGGATCTGCCCTAAATAAAAATAGCCCCAACAGAAGGCTATATCCGTGAAACCGCAAAAGCTTTTTATATCGATTAGCGGTCCCGATATAGCCACATACATTCGAAACACTTCAAATATAAATGGACTTATCGTTTTAGTATCTGAATTACTTCAATATTTTAATATCCTATCGCGTAGGTACATGGGAACTGTTTCGATATAGGTTATTGATTTTTACGTCAAGTTATTTATCAGTTCAGTAGAGTAACATGTGAATACGAATAGGTATGTTTTGTACATAGTTACGAGTTACGTGCATTTGCATGTGTATTTCTTAATTTAATAAATACAGTTGTAATTTTTTCTTTGAAACCATAAATACATGCCAAGTCCCTTACGAGCACGCGCTAATGTCGCATTCATATAACTGTGTACGTAATTTCACATTAGACCAACTTCCCGAAATAATAATTAGGCGAAATTAACATTACATTTAGGAAGTTCCCGCGGACGGAATATTAATCCGTGTATTGGCCTTGATTCCCAAACAGGCGTCCCGATTTGGCGGATAGTGAGCTCACGCGCCGCGCCTCGTACCACAGACGATAGACGAATGCTTCATTGTTGGCTGCCAGTATTTCCTTTCGGACGCGGTTGCAGTTAGCGTTGCTAGTCCGGCACTAGTTACCGAACGCACAGCTGCAGCGCGCGCCTTCGACCCGCTATAAAAAAAAAACAACGCCGCCCGCGTGTCTACGCCCGCGTTAAAAAAAAAACAATTCGCGCGCGCTTTTCGCTGTCAAAACAAAAATGGGTGTTGTGAAAAATCAAAATAAAAAGAAGGCGAAAAAAGATACAGTGAAAAATGATTTGAATGGAAAAGTTAAGGATGCAGAAGGGAAAGTGAAAAAGAAGAAAAAAGTGTCGTGCCTACAATGCTTCAAGTCGCCCGATGATGGTAGTTACTCTATATAGTTTTTATGTTAGCTATGGCCTATGCTACCTATGTGTTTTCTATGAAACACGCGATAGTGTTATCGGAAATAAACCTCCATTAAAAACGAATTTGTTCAGGTTCCTGCGGAGAAAATCAATGGCATGTTTTCATGAATCTTGCTTTGACTTTGCGCTCTAATGAAAAAAGATCATTGTTTTGTGCTTGATGTATTCAAAACAGATTGACTCGAAAAATTAAATAGAAATCTAGAAATGTTTAATTACTCAAGCAGAATTATTATAAATAAAATAATTATAATAACTAGTACCTATGCAATTTAAACTAAATTTTCCTGAAAGAAAATTAAGAAAATACTTACTTCACTGCAATTTAAATCTTCAAATATGGATAAAATAAATATTGTAGCTTGTAAAATACATATTACAGCTTATTATATGCTCTACAAATATTTGAAAAAAATGTACTCATTGAAAACCAAGCGATATTTAAATGAAATTGAATGATTGTTTTGTTGAATTAAAAATAATTTATTCCAGTACATGTATGTATGTAGGTATGTATAACTTAATTTAAATAAGATCAATGAGGTTATTTACCTATATGAAAAACTAGCTTTCCGCCCGCGGCTTCGCAGGCGTTTTTAAAGAAAAACCCGCGTAGTTTCCGTTCCCGTGGGATTTCCGGGATAAAACCTATCCTATGTATTAATCCAAGTTACCCTCTATATGTGTGCTAAATTTCATTGTAATCGGTTCAGTAGTATTTGCGTGAAAGAGTTACAAACACACACAAATCCTCACAAACTTTGCATTTATAATATTAGTAGGATTAGGTTTCACATAGATTATTAAATCATAACAACACAGTAAAATCTGTAAATACTTACGATCGTTAAATCATGTATCGATAATTTTAAAGAATTCGTTAAACGTAATAAAACCCTTTAAGACATTAACCTGATCTTAATTTGATTTATTTATTATAATACCACACATTTAATCAGGTTAAGGTTTTATGTTAATACATTTTTAATGACAAACATACATAAACAATCAAAATAAACCTCCACGTGTTAAAGCAATATATTTTATTAAAACTTGATTACAAAAACGACATAATTTTTCAGAACAATTTTAAATTTAAACCCTGCTACGTCTTTAAATAGTAATAATGCCTTAATACCTAGGTATGTAAATTCGGAAATAAAGTCCATTTTTATAGTAAACTAGCGGTCCGCCCCGGCTTCGCCCGTGGTACATGTTTACGTTTTCTCTACATAAGAACCATCCTCGTACTTCAAGGAATATAATAAAAAAAGAATTATCGAAATCGGATCAGCCGTCCTCGAGTTATGCGCTTACCAACACATTTTGCGATTCATTTTTATATATAGTAAACTATATCTGTATTATAAAGATTAATAATAAAATGCCTTTCCTTTACACATTAATAGAATATGTCGTGTCCTTAAGTAATGACATAAATTAAAAACTTATTAACACAGTTTTAACTTAATTTTGTTAAACAATATATTGGTATTACATATTAAGATTCATTACAAAAATAAACTTCCTTAGCACGTGGCTTTGTGAAATTTATTTAGTCTTCAATACTTCTTATTGTTATGAATTTCAAATGTTTTAGTCTATGAATATTTTAAATTAAATCGATTGTCTATTTCTATTAATAGTATTTCTGTAATCTTTATTACAATTGAATTAAAATTATGATCCATAACAAAGCACTGACGCAAATTTGATTATTTCCAAGAATAAATTATCAATTCTTCTCTAAAGCTGAAGAGTGTGTTTACTTGAAAGCACTAATCTGAGTAACAACGGAAACGATTTGAAAAACTATTTCATCGTTCGATAGCCCATTTATCGAGGAACGCTATATATCATCACGTTACATAGGCAATGCGTTTAAAACCGCGGGGCATAGCTAGTATTAAATACTTACATCAATACAATTCATATGCAACATTTATATGTACTGAATAACATAAAATCAAAAGGCATAATATTAAAAGGGTCGCCTCAGATCTTAATATAACTTGACAGAGTTCCGCATACACATTTATTACATCATGTGTCTAAACGCAAACTCATGTTTATATATAAAATTTGATATAAAACTGTGTTAATCTCAAAAACAGTCCGAACATCGACCTATATTGAATGTTTACGTTCCGAATAACGTTAAGATTTCGCTTTCATAAGCAGTGGCATGGTATATAGATACTGGAGTCATGGTCAGTGAACAGGCGGTAGCGATTAGCGGAGAGGATATCATTTAATTTAGATCATAACACTATTTTGTGTGTATTGACGGTGTATTAAGTGTGAGTGATGTACTGTTTGTTCATTGGAGAGATTTGTTATAACACATTATGAGTTATATATGCATATTTCTTGTATTGTAATACAATTTGCGATAGTAATTCATTGAATCGTCATTTTATGCGATTTTGCGAACATTTGAAACTCATTCTTTAATAGAAGCGGTAAAGTTAATTCCAGTGTCACTTTCTGATGTTTGATAAGTTTCATTGTACAATACGTAAAAGCCTGATCATCTTCTCCGTAAAGAAAATCGATCGGTGGAACAGATGCATCTATCTTAATAGAAACTGTGTTCACACATCACATCTTCTTTCTATAACTGGTCAGTCTCGGCCTCGTATTCTTTTTGTCATTCCTTCTTTTTTATTCATTTAATTTCCCCGCGTTCCGCTTTTCGCGCAACCGCTGCACGTAGCCGCGCCCCACAACCACTGGTATCTGACGCACGCGAGTCAAGGTTACCCAAATATGATTTACATCATCACATCGCATTTGGACGGTGTGACCGCACCTGAGATGATCTGAGGACGCTGTGGGTAGATGCTTGTGTTTACATCTGTATTATATTATGTACATTGTATAAGGCAATGTTCAAAACAACTCTATAACTAAGCTCACTTAGCTTAGTTTATTACAAATATTATGTAGGATTTTATACATATACATTTCTTGTATGACCGAACCATTTTCTTTTTCTACTTATACAATTTTTTTTAATCGACCATCTTTTCGACCTCTCTTTTGTTATACCTCTGCGTTAATATTCCAAAGAAATTCTAAAGAAACGTTAAATGGTTTGTAGGTATGTTTGTATTTGTAGAAAATAGCTATGACCTAATCCAATAGATAGACCGATCCCTTCAGTAGATCAATACGGACTTCACTATTTTTAGAATGGTAATCTTTTTCCCGAATGCTTCTTCGAACATTTAAAAAATATAGGTTCAAAGATAAGGAAATATATATTAATTATGAACTCAAATAGCTCACCAACTTTGTCAATTATCTTTTTTTTGTAAAAAAATAATATAGAGCACACTACTGCTCATGAAAAAACCATATATATGGGTAATGGGTTGAAAATCGAACCAAAGATATTCTGTTCAAAGGCCGTTATTGCATCAATTCAATCAAATAATGCGTTAAAATATGCTTAAACTAGTTCAGCAGTATGAAGAAATTGCACCATATTACAGAAGCAATGAATTTCCAATCCCCATGGAAGATTCAACTTACGCAACAGTAGGAAAATCTCAACAATGAATAAAGATTACAGTAGAATGGTTCTAAGCTAACATGCGCAGTTTAACACCAATTTACATGTGAGATCACTCACACAATGACTTGGTTGTGTCAATAAATATGGCCTCCCACCTGACCTCTGCAGTGATTCACAATTTTGAATTGCGTCTTAATTTTAATTTTGACTTATTTGGTGAGATGTTATTGAGGTATGAATGTGAATAGGAAAAGTATACTTTTCCTGGTCAATAAGTGTAGGTAGTAAGGTAGTATCTGCTTCT
The DNA here is from genome assembly GCF_061535455.1 of Colias philodice. Lineage (NCBI taxonomy): Eukaryota > Metazoa > Arthropoda > Insecta > Lepidoptera > Pieridae > Colias > Colias philodice. Next base: position 2,853,601 of record NC_143109.1, on the reverse strand, counting down.
TGAAAGGATAGCGATGATCTTAAAATGGAATTGATTTTCAAAATAGTTCCTAAATTATTATTTTTACCTTTATCAAGACCACAAAGTATTTAGGGAAGGGACTGGCTTTCTCAACACAGGCTATGCCTAGCAAGAGAGCCAGAGCCTCATAATCAATATTGTATATCCTAAAGATCCTCTTTATTTCACATAAAGATTTATTTTATTTTATTTATTTATTTAAAGTATTGACTTCTTGGAAGATATTATGTTACTTATATAAAAATACTCATGCATAATTTATTACTGTCATTATTTATGTGGGAAAAAGAAGAGATTTATATCCCTACTCTACTAATAGTTTAATACAATAACAATAACCATTCAGAAGTTATCTGTTTGATAAAATATATTTTTGTTACAAGATAAGTTGGTATTCGTAACATAAGGGTAACAAATAATGAAGAGCCATTGCCTGCAGGAAACTTATGAATAAAAGAATTGGAATAGGTATGTGCTGTTAGGTTAATAATTCAGAAACTACTCGTATAATGTCAAATTAATTCAACAAATGAATTATTTGACATTCGTTTAATAACGATTATAAAAATAAGTAAAATACATATCTCTATAATTGAGTATTTTAATAATTCGGCGGGATGATCGAATATTTTCTATTCTTAAAAAAAATCTCGCATTTGAATGCTATAAATCTATACCTTTATTTTTAATTTTCTAGCAAGATGTCGAATTTCCTTTGCTAATATTTTTGCATAATTTAATAAATTACTTAAAATAATATAATAAGAACAAGTAGTGCTTTCTCACGTTTTTAAGTAATATCTAAAAAAATGGATAACATTACAATGATGAATGTTACACGAAGTTTTTCTAGTAGGTATTAAGTAATAGCTAGTCAGTGATCTAAATTCTTTGTCATGAATGAATGAATCGGTATTTGCTAATAAATCTTATTAGTTAATTGCTTATTCCATATTGTTATTGTAATCTTTTTCTTTTTTTGTTTTGTTTTTGTACGATTGTTCAAAAGGAGTTCAAGTTTTAATGGTTCGAGTATGTAAATTTGTTGTATTAAAAAAAGTGGTTAAAACAATTTAATGTTACCAATATTTATGAGAAATTGCCTTTATCTTAATCTTAATACTATTATAAAGGCGAAAGTTTGTAAGGATGTATGGATGTATGGATGTTTGTTACTCTTTCACGTAAAAACTACTGAACCGATTACAATGAAATTTAGCACACATATAGAGGGTAACTTGGATTAACACATAGGATAGGTTTTATCCCGGAAATCCCACGGGAACGGGAACTATGCGGGTTTTCCTTTGAAAACGCGGGCGAAGCCGCGGGCGGAAATCTAGTACTTAAATATGGAAAACTATACCTAGTACATATATGGTTATCATATTGTTGTATAGAAAATATAAACCATAACACCAAAAATTTAATAAAGTTCCTATGATTGAAAAATTACCGTAATGTAGTAAAATTGGTGGTATTTACCATGTTAGATATGTAATGTTTGTTGTGAACTAATAGTTATAGATGAAAATCGATTATGTGATTCACATTATTACATTATTCAACCTGAACCAGGCCGGTATTTAGACAATATTTGTATATGAATTTACATTGCTATTCGACTGATGTATTTGTCTCTATCCAAACATTTGAAAACGTAAATAAACCTCTATTCCTATATAAAAGAGCCTATCTATCGACCCATTAATGTTTCTTCGGAAACGTATTCATTAGGTTATATATGGGTTTCGGAAGCGAAACGCTTAATAGCAAAAGTTCTATGTTGGTAGTTGCCACACTAAAAACTATGACCTTGTCAAGGTAAAGCTAATTTGTGTTTCGTTAAGTGGTGGAACGAGGAATTATGAGAAATGTCTAGTTGGATTTATTTTTGTAGAGTTATGAAATCTATCAATATTTTAGTTCCGTTAATGTTTAATAATATGTATATAGGGATATCTGTACAGAGTGATGAGATATTATGTTCTTTACAAATACATATTTAATGATGCGTGAATGCGTGATTAATTAGACTGTAATCGATATAAGATATATTAGATAATCAAGTCTGATCCTGAAACAGAATAATTACCTAATCTGCATATTTTTCATCAAATGTATCTACTAATTTTCTGGTCATGACTATCGTTGATTATCTCACTGGATCTATGGGGTCTGGGTCTAAATATAGAGTTTTCTTAATATGACAGATATTCTCGACATCCGTAACACAGTATGTACTATGTAAGCATCAATTGATGTACGAGCAATATTTGGCAGTGATTGAGTGTAGTACATGAATTGTGATTCAATGCAGCAACATATCGTATGGCGATGTGACATCTCGATGGTGTATTGATTGATAGGTTACTTTTTAAAGATAGTATTGGAAATAGATCAATGTTTGGTTAATTTGTAATTAGTTGGAGATTGGGTAACTATATTCCCAGTTAGTCAGTACTAAGTTAAAGACATTGACAATTATGATTTTTACTTTATGAGCGAGCGCACACAAGCAACTTAGTTGCCCGGCAACTATTTTGTCTCTGTCGCTGTCTCCTCGCAAAGTTTTGAACGATGCGCACACGAAAGCGACAGCAACGCAACTTTTTCTTTAAAATTTTCTGCATTTATCAACATGGTTTTCGAAGAGACGGTTGTGGTCTGTGCTCTTGTCCCGCATAGTTCCCATTCCCGTGGGATTTCCGGGATAAAACCTATCCTCTGTGTTAATCCAAGTTACCCTCTATATGTGTGCTAATTTCATTGTAATCGGTTCAGTAGTTTATGCGTGAAAACTGAAAACCATACATACATACAAACCTTTCCTCTTTATAATATTAGTATAGATATGTACCTAATCGTAATTGAAAAAAGTTAAGTAAATGTGCAGTTCCAACAAAACGAAATAACATATTTTTCTATGGCGTCGTTACTAGATTACGTTGCTGAATTTTGTTGAACTGTCAATGTTGCCTATTAAAATGGCTCTACTATAGACAGAAAACTACTAATAATAAAAATAACTTAATTGAAAACAATATTACATATTAATTTATTAAATAGGTTTGAAGTCGGTGCCAAGCACTTAGTATTAAGCCCGTGCATCGACATCAAACCTTTTTAGTAAATAACACATCTAAATAATATGTAGTAATTAATAATATCAATATCAATCTTTTTTATTTTTTACTTTTCCGTTTTTGAAGTCGGTTGTTTTTAGCGAAGTTATTTATTTATTTATTTATTTACTCTTTATTGTACAACATATTACAATGAAAGTACATAAAACAAAACCATTTAAAATGTACAAACGGCGGCCTTATGGCTCAAAGCCATCTCTGCCAGGCAAAGTTATTTTATTAAAGTTATTTTTATTTAATACTTTTTAGTGTATTTTTCAACACGAATCAAACGAGCTCAACCTCGATAAAGTTGAGTCAATATATTACTAAGTTCCTATGGCCACCTTCCGATTCCATCATCAAATCAGCTCTATCTCATAAAAATGTTTCATCGCTATCCAATTTACATGCGTAGGTATACAAAATTTCAGCTCAATCGGTTTCCTGGAAATGAATCAAAGTTACTTGCTACATTTCAATTAAGTCATCGAGACCAGACAAAAATGCTCATAAAATAAAAACTACTGGCCTTATCCGAATAAAATTTATGGGACCAATTCCACACCATTCCGCATCAAAAAAAAAAAGAATCACGTAAACCGGTTCAGAAACCTCGGAGTAATCGGTGTACATACATAAAAAGATATACCGGCCGAATTGATAACCTCCTCCTTTTTTTTGAAGTCGGTTAAAAACTACTGTGTACGAGAATAAATACGTTGATATACGTACTATCGCTACGCCGGTTACGCGGCAACTGGCCGGCGGCCGCCGACAGGCAACATTTTTGTCGCCGTGCGCGCACTTGCATTGAAACCAATAGATAGGGCGACAGTTGCGTCGCGGGCTTGTCTCCGAACCCGCGGACAAAAAAGTCTCCCGGGAGTTGCGTCGCTACGTACGCGCACTTTCATACTAGCCCATGGCTGGAGAGACAAAATAGTTGCGGAGACAAAATAGTTGCGGAGACAAAATTGTTGCGGAGACAAAGTTGCTCGTGCGCGCTCGCTCTATTACTAACTCACTATTATACCGATGCAAGGTGCAATGCTCCTCTCAATAATTTCCGAGGTTACCGATGACAAATAAACAAAATTTACAACTGCACCATTATAAGTTGTGTTAAAAACGAATAAATGTTGGTTTTCAAAGATTTTGCAATATTAATATACCAGATCAATGATAATGACACTTATCTTGAAGATGAACCATTTATAGGTCAAGTTGTGTCGTTTATATCAAGGAAAAACTATAAGTATTTGTATTAAAATTATCTTGAACTTGTTATCTTTTAGCATATATTTAGAAATCTGATAAAGTCATGTCAGAAGCAATTTTCAGGTCATTACAATGAAAAAGTGAACTTTATGGTAATTTAACACGTAATAAATTTATTACTTGTTACGTAGAGACTTGGAATAGGCTATTATTTATTAGGTGCTTTATATTTTCTTACATTAACAGTAGTAAAAAATTGTGATAATGTCTTATTTGTGTCCGACATTCCCAAAAATTCGTTAAAAAAAATTTAAAAATATTAAAAAATTTGGAAAATCCAAAAGTGCACGCCTCATAATTTTTTTTTAATAATTATTTATTAATTATTATTTTTGTTTATTTAATAACAATTAAACCACATCGAATCAGACCCTGAAAAATGAAAGGGTTCTATTCCTGAGCATACTCAAGCGTAAGAGAAAAAAAAGACTCGATTAGTAAAGTATTTCGGTCGCTATCGTGTTAACAAGAAAATCCTCCGCACATACAGACACACGGACGTCCAAGACAGAACTTTTTAAACTGTTTTTTAACTAGTTTAAATAACAAAAATGACATCAAAAATATCATGAATGTTAAAAATAGTGTTTTTTCTTAATATGTGTGTGTATGTATTATCTTACAAGTGCAATGTATGATACATAAAGACATTTTAAGTTTGAAAAATCAGATGTTTTGCGCGAAGTGACAGTAGTACCCACCTCAACGCTTCGCTTATGAGGCGTGCAATTGGTAGCTTACTTACAGAAAATAAAATCTACTTATTTAACTATTTTGCTATTCATTTTGCATATATTTACTAACTACTTTAAATTTAGAGCAAATTTAAAACGTTTAGTCCTGGTCATGTAAACAAACAAACAAACTAATACGTATGTATAGGTACATATTATTAATTCGCTTCAAGGGCAAAACAGTGGAATAGTCCGTGATTACAATCATTGCGCCTGTCACCTGCCACATGCGTTACTGATGTAAACATTTTGATATGATTGTGCTTTTGAAACAATTACACTGTTTACTAACATGTGTTGTGTTCGGTACAGTGATTTTATGTATGGTTATGGTATATGGCCTTGACCGTGGTTATTGTTATATAAAATGGTACTGGCTTCATAGTTGGAAGCGTACATGAAAAAATATGTATAGGATAGATGTAACGTAAAATAAATAGTAGAGTCTACTTATAACTTAAATATTATATAATTAAATAAGCGATATTAAATAGATAATTTTTAATCAGTATTGTACATAAAGGCAAACAAAAAAAAATTATGAAGAGGGTCTTGAAGCGTTCATTTTATTCTTTTGATTTAGAAAGAATAGAAGAATGAATCAACGCCATAAATTCAGTTAATGGACTTAATGTTCTTACTTTACAAAAAAATACAAATGTCTTATCTCGCGAATCTTATAAAAAATCAATTAATAACAGCTACGAATTCCTCCGAAATAATATGAAATATACCTCAAGGCGAATTTAAAAACATCTTGGTAATAAATCAAACGAGAAATACACTCGTAAATGTGTCAAAACCTACAAATGACATAGCGCAGGCTGTGAGCACAATATACAGAACTGTGCTGTGAGCTATTCTTTTATAAAAGATAACAAATGCCAGCGAATTAAAGTCGAGGTGAGTTATAATGGGTTTATTTGGGTTAAAGGATATATTAATTAAGAACCACAGTTAGTGGGCAATGACAGAGTTCAACGGTTTTGATGCTATGGGCGTGATTATGATAATGAATGAATATGTTTTGTAAAAATGTATCTTCGCAATTACACTCTTAATATTATGAAAGGCAAAAAATTTCAAAAGTAAAACTTAATACTAGAACTCTACAATTAAATACATATACACAAACACATACACAAACGTGTATGATTCCAACCCAAAGACGTTTAATTATATAGATAACTAGAGGTCCGCCCCGGCTTCGCCCGTGGTACATATTTCGCAATAAAAGGTAGCCTACGTCCTTTCTCGGGTATCAAAATATCTCCATACCAAATTTCATGCAAATTGGTTCAGTAGTTTAGGCGTGATTGAGAGACAGACAGAGTTACTTTCGCATTTATAATATTAGTATGGATTGTATTGATTCAACGGTAAATGTAGGTACTTTAAAATTAATGCAATTTATTTTTGTACGTGCATAAATGTCTAACTATAAAACAATAAAATACTTGTATAAAAAAGTATAAATAAAGGGTCAATCGCACAATTATAACACAATCCTATTTTTCGATTACAACTGTTTCGACCCTACACCGGAATTATGAATAAAATGGAAAACTATATACTAAGAAATAAGAATATACTAAGAAATAATCATTTATTATAGTAATAATACAAAATAATTGTTTCGATTTTTTAGCTTAATTATTAATAGATACAGTTATTTGAACTTGATAACAACGGACCAAGTCATGTGTTTTAACTTTCCTACACGCAATTTAAACATACTTTTCTCGTTATAAATACGGTATTTATAAGATTTATTAAGATAGAATTAATAGCAACGGATCTAAAGAGATCTAGATCTCAAAATGTGTAGCTATAGTTAAGTATTTTAGAATACACTGACGAAATATGAGAGAGTTTATTCAGATTGTCATGTATATGGATAAATCTCTTCTCAGTTTTCCTCAACCTTCTACTTATTATCATGATTTATTTCTCGTTAACAATATCTTAAGAAATTTAGCTGTGCCCCGCAGTTTTACCCGCATTGCCCCGCTCCTATTAGTCTTAGCGTGATGATAAATGGGCTATCTAACACCGAAATAATTTTTCTAATCGCACCAGTAGTTCCTGAGATTAGCGTGTTCAAATAAACAAACGAACTCTTCAGATTTATAATATTAAGTATATTTAATAACCTTCATGTTCCGAATAAAAATAAACAATTTAATCTTAACATGGAAAATGCAGTAAGCACCGACAGTTATTAGTATGCAGAACTGGTAATATTACCTACATTAGTTTTAATGTGGTGATGTCAACCCTCTACATAGAAGTGATTATGTAGGTGGACACCAAGGTGCGGTGAGATTTCATCCAGTTATAGCTTTTTATATATTTTACGATTTCAAATGGTTTAGGATTGAGAACACGTTGTATATAATCAGTTTATGCACTTATAATGTATTAATAAAACTTATAACACGGAAAAATGAAACGTCTCTACATTTACTAAGCACTGAAATAGTTAAATAATGTTTTTAAAGGTATAACTTATTCTTCATTTTTCATTTTTATTGTCTTTAGTATGTAAATCATCTTATAAATCCATTCAATTATTATTGAATCGACTCTGATTATACTTATTATCGAGGAAAGAAATATTTTTAACTTTACTAAGACAAAATATACACGGCTAGTGGTAGAGCCTCGTAAATAAAGTTATTTGCGGTGTATTTAAAACCGAAATATCTCCTCTATACTCTCTGCGTTCAATTGTTTTACGGTACACTTTATTAGCGAGTCTCATGCCAAAAAGATTCATTCACAACCAAAATAACAATGAGTAATCAACGAAAATACAATTATTTTGAAGATCCCACTCGTGCTAAGTGATGTAAGAATGAATAAGACATTGTACACTGGTTATTATTCAGTTTTATGTCTTTGTTTGTAAAGTTTATTGTTAAATATAATAAGTGATTTTCTAAACTTGATTTCGTTTTCATTGACTGACGAGTGAACTCAGCGTTTCTTTAATTAGATACAATGTACCTATCATACAATTTGGACATAAATTATAAACACATACGAGTTAACAATAAGTTTTTTTTGTAAATGTAAGTAAAATTACACTTTTCGATTATGATTTTCCGTAGTTTTTCTCTAATGATTTGAAAATAGTTTTTACGGTACCCTCATAAGTATTGAAAATAAAATCTTTGAAAGTACATGTTAGGTAAAACCCATTCATTTGATCTGCATGCAAGTGATGTTCTAATGCAATCAACACGCATGTGTAGTATCAAGTATGTACTATTTATATACTGTACATGTATATATTGCTATGTCATTATTTGTACTACTTGATAGCCACTTAAGTTCAGTGGTTAACATATGACTTCAGAAATGAGCGGTTCTGGGTTTGATTACATATTCGTAACATAAAGTCTTGAATGGTAAGATAACTAATCACTTACATTCCAATAAATCAATTACAAAGATGTGAAATATCCAACAAATATCACAATTAGAAAATAACGTGGTACTTTACATGTCAGTAAAATTTAAAATAAAATAGTGGATATTAATTATCTATCTTTAAATGAATTTCATAGTCCTAATTGAATTTTCTTATTTACATTGCAAAAATTGCACTAAAATCATAACATCAAAACAAATCACTGCAAGGTTTTACATCAATTTCAAAAGCAATCTATTCCCGATGCTTGACTCATATGTGCGAATGAAATTACGTTCTAAATACATTCGATATGTTATAAATAATAGCACGGAACGAATTATCGCTCATTCGTATAAATTATTGTGAAATCTTGACATTGGTATGTGTTAGACGACCTTGGTATGATTTCAGGGGCGATTCAATGTACATTGTTTTTCCATCGAGAGAAATAGGTAGATATACTGTTTGTTTTTCCTAAAGTCTTGATAAAGAACTTGTCTGTAAGAATTCCGAAGCTCGTTAACTTTAAGGGGACTGCATTTTAAGGAAAAAGTTTTGGTAGAGTCAATTCTATGATACATTAAATTGACTACCATTATTCACCCTTGCTTCTAAATAAAATACTTGATTTGATATGTTACAATCTGGGTTCAAATAACTTATTAAAGAACTAGATTTCCGCCCGCGGCTTCGCCCGCGTTTTCAAAGGAAAACCCGCATAGTTCCCGTTCCCGTGGGATTTCCGGGATAAAACCTATCCTATGTGTTAATCCAATGTTTCCTTTTCCTTACCCTCTATATGTGTGCTAAATTTCATTGTAATCGGTTCAGTAGTTTTTACGTGAAAGAGTAACAAACATCCATACATCCATACTTACAAACTTTCGCCTTTATAATAGTATTAAGAATTAAGAGATTAAGATTAAGATGAACAACTAAATTAAATTTTCACTATAATACTATTAACATTGACCGGACAACCTTACTTCACCGTGATTTATATAACGCACATGTGATATATAAAGCTTCATTCAGTAGAACATAGATAACCCATTAATGCTATTATAAAGGGAAGACCTACGTGGATAAAGATGTTAATTTAAGAATTGTGACGAAAGCATTGCTTAGAGTTCATCATCTCTTTAAAAAATTGACTGGTCTATTAACTAATATGTCGTCAACTTGTTAGCTACCTTGTAAAAACTTCGTTTTTTTAGAAAATGCACTTTGCTATGATTTTAAATAATCGTGTTAAGTTCTACATTGCTGAACTCTTTTATTAATCAAAGTCGTCGCCACATTTATTGGAATGCAGGTTTAATTAAAACTTAGATTGATAAACCATTGCTTCCGAAACGCATTGTAAAGTCTTAGTTACGCCAAGATTTTTTTCTATATAGCTAATACAAATCAACCGAGTATTTAATGAAATAACAGTCTTAATTAACGATCATTCAGCCAAAAAAATGCCAAATTAAGGGCAGTCAATTACAATCGGTAACAACTTAAAGAGCATTGTGAAACCATTGAGAAGTTGATGTCAGGTAGAGTCAATTGGACGCCAACGCGTGACCTCATGCACATCATGATTATGCAATCAGAGATATACGTAGTACTAATTGTGACACGTGGCAAGGAGCGTGTAAACATGCGATGGTCTGTACATTGATAATATCGTAATTTTAGACGTGATACAATCGTAGTTAATTATCCTGCTGAGTAAAGATGTTGGCTGATTTGTCCAGTCTAAAGGCAATTGATTTTGCAGTGTATCATTGGCAGAGTGGTATTCTAATTATGATGATGATTGCTAATGTGTATTAATATTTAATACGTAGTTTGTCGTCTTCTCTTGCGGATTTAATGTATAAATTATGGCAGTGATAATTTGTTCTTTTCGCTTTATAATTTAGATTTGTCGGACGTTGGATGACTACTTTTTAATACATTGATATTTCTATGACATCAAATTATCACTTAAATCAATAAATATGTATTGATTTCCATAATAACCTATGGTAGCTTTATTGTTTTTCATTGCTTAGAAAAGGAAACATTGCGTAAAAAAAAATCATTTCCTTATTGAAGGATTTATGGTTTATATGTTTATTGAAACATAAACCAATCCGTAATAAACACAACAAACTTTTAACAATATCCAAAGCCTATTAATAGAAAAAATCAGACGCTTTATCAGAAGCATTCAAGCCTCAAATGAAAATGATATCAAGATAGTGCCATATAGGCACTTTGGTCAACTGCCAAGGTTCTAAGTTTTGGTGAGAAAATTTTTAATTGACGTCAGGTCGAATTTATTGGCTTCATTATTAATTTCATTTTAATACGAATGACAGAAGAGTATTTATAGGAAAAATGCTATTAAAATAAAGATAAAATATGCATGTTTTCTAAATGTTTCATGGTTCTCAAAAAAAGTAGCTTATGTCCTAACCATATTAAAATCTCTATAACAAAAATTCATCAAAATGAATCCCGTGATTTGTATGCATCGACCTGTCATACATAAATTGTTTAGAATCTAGATCTAGAATATCAACTAGGCGTAATATGTTTACACAAACTATATAAGTATATCATTGTCTTTAGGTAGGTGCTACAAGAAAATTCGCTCATAATACACAAGTTTAAATAATATGGCATTACAATAATTATGGTTGCACATTACATAATTATATTGTAGTTAAATTCATCTGTATCCACAGTCATTGCACTTAACTGTAACAATTGACAAAATGCAAATTAACTTGCATTTACATAAACCATTTTTAGAGACACACGAGATAGATATACACAAACATGTGTTGTCCCTTTCTAGCATATGGCAATTCGATCCTTATTATATTCATTTGCAGGAACTTTAGATTCGTTGAAGAATTTATATTATACATATTCCGTTATAATGCATTGGTTAAACTAACTGATAGTATTGAATAATGCATTTGAAAGTTTGAATGGATAAATCGATGAATGAAGTACATAATAACTGGTACGATTATGTTAAAGCACGAATTAGACTAAATAAATGAAGATCACTCACAATTAATTAAAAGAAATGTTACATTACGAAATTCGAAACTGTAATCCTTTTTTGGGACGTCAGAAAAAACGTCATTTAAAATCTTATAAATCTCAATAGAGTGTAGTTTTTAAATATAATTTTCTTTTTGTTAAAGGTGGTGTTGAGGGTAAATACAGAGTGGCAGCCCCAGAACTAATGCAGGACACATTCATGAGTGATTCGGAGGACGAGGGAGGTAAGCATATCATTATATAATTGCATTGTTATTTATTTTGTATTTGAATTCGTATGAATGTAATGTATAAATGTAATTTATTTACGTAAAATTACGGCTTGTCGGAGCCATGGGTTGTTACTTCCATCTTTTCTTGCGTCCTACCTTTATTACTCTCCCGTTCGAAAAGAAGAAGTTGAATTAGAGTGACTCCAATCAGCTCTTAAACTTGACTAACTATCTTGTTTCCACCAGGAGAAGTGGAATGCCCGATCCAGCAGCAGCAGCAGTACCGCTACATGAACAGCGAAGCGGGCACGCTGAACCGCGCCAAGCCGCTCGAGGACAGCGTGACGGACGGCCACCTGTGGCCCAGCAACAATGACAGCAGAGTGGCCACCATCGAGCGGCAGCCGCTGGACATCGGGTGAGTGCAGACAGGGCGATACAGCAGTAGCAGTGCAGCGATATAGCAGCAGAAGTGCAGCGATACAACAGCAGAAGTGCAGCAATACAGCAGCAGAAGTGCAGTGATACAACAGCAGAAGTGCAGTGATACAGCAGCAGAAGTGCAACGATACAGCAGAAGTGCAGCGATACAGCAGAAGTGCAGCGATACAGCAGCAGAAGTGCAGCAATACAGCAGCAGCAGTGCAGCGATACAGCAGCAGAAGTGCAGTGATACAGCAGCAGCAGTGCCCCTACATGCACCGCGATGAACCTACCGCTTGTGTGTCGTACCGTAGCGTAACCGTAGCTTTGTGTGTCAGGACCATGTGGCTACCCGATACTGTACATATAAAATTTTAATATTTAAACTATAGAATTAACATTTTTTATTAAATATTACTTGAGTTATCTAAAAACAAAGCTACATCAGTCCACTGCACTTATAGTACGTGGACAAATATCTGGAGATATCTATCTCAAGCATTTTCTGTTTCATTACACGACTTGTTACATGACAAGATGTTATTACCCCAAACCATACCAAAATATCTTCTCTATCTATACAAATGCTCAATAAAACAACCCATTTTTCCCAGATTCCTGGTGTCCTTCGTGGTTGACGCTCGCGGTGGAGCTATGAAGGCAAAACGACGTGGTGGTGTCAGGATTATAGTACCACCAGCAGCGTGTGCCGCTCCCACTAGAGTTACTTGCAGGTTAGTAGCAATATGAAAAGAAGAATAAATTGAATAAAAGAAGATTAATTAAAACACACAAACAAGTTTGTCAGTATAACAATGCGGAAGAAATAAGGTCTAAATACGAGAGTTACAGTTAAATACGATGGAATAATGATTAATTTTCATAATAAAATACACACACAAACTCACAATTTTGCTGATCAGGTGCAATATTTATCGGAATGAGATTAATTGTAATACACACTCGGTTTCGTTTGCAAGAAAACCACGAGCAAATGTCTTAGTGACCCAAATCAATATGTACTTTTTAGGATCCAAAATTTATAAAAAAGCGGCGGTTTAAACTTGAAACAAACATACAAACATACAGATAAACTTTCGCATTCACAATATAAATGTGCATCTATCATTGGAATGGACTCTATTACCCTCCCACCTCCCATTTTAGCTGGATAATAGGGAAATGTTACCCACGCTAAATTATCTAATCTACAAATCAAGGTCAATACATAGATGTAACATGAGCCTCATTGTCTAAGGTATATTACGTAAGTGACCTTGTTGTTTATTGCGCGAATTATTCAAGCGATATTTTAACACGACTTAATGGGTTGGATTTTTTGTTTTATTGGATAGGCTGGATTTAATAATAGGTAGGTTAGATAGTAAAGATCGCTCATCTTTAATTATAGAAATTGTTTGTAATATAATTGTTAGGACAGAGAAATCGTAAAGCGCAATCAAAGTTAAGTAAATTCTACTTTACAGTTTTTACGATAAAGTACCAAAAGCTATCGTACTTGCAAATGCCTTATTATTATATTTTGTATCAACAAATATCAATTTAAATAATAAATGGGCTATAACTACTATTTGAGTCATTCCCTATTAGTTCATCTTATCCCTGGTAAAGTGTCAAGTAAATCTATAATAGGCAATAGGATATAATGAGGATATATCACCAAATATATACACCCCCAATATCTCACACTAATAGAAAGAGGCAGGAATATCAGATATCGTACAGAAACCTTCAAACTTATGACCCCTATTCTTATCACATGGTCACACTTCGATCCCCTAATCGTGACGTAATATATGGTTAGCTTTCACATTGAAATATTGCCCCATATATACTAGAAGTTTGTTTTTCTTGCTTATTGGAAGGATTGATGTAATGGGCTTTATTTTTGGATTTAATTAGTGATCCTTGTAAATAGAAATGATAGTGTTACACCTAGTGTTACCATATAATAATGCATACCAATTACTATCTATTTTAAATTAAATATCAGCTTAGGTGCGTTTGACTTTGATATACTGAGATTGAATTCTGGAATACAACGGAAAACTTTAATTCAGAACTGCAAGGTTTTTTTTCCACAAGCCCTTGTTATAATTATATATTATTACTTACTATAATTTCGAAACAAGGTAGCATATTATAGCAACACATTTATGAAATGCATCATGGGGCTTGTCTAGAGTTTACTGTTTGTAAATGCTTAAGTAATCTATAAAATAAAAGTCTCAAAAGAAAACATATTTGTTACATTATATGATAATCTATAACGAAATTTACTACGTTACTAAGATTTAAAGTCATAGTGAATGACGCATAAAATGGATGTTTTTGGATCCATGCCACGCCTAATAACTGTTGCGAAAGAAATATATCGTGGACATGGTGTAAACATTGCCTATCTTCGTGATTCTGGCTCTTCAGAAGAGTATTTGCTGAATGTTAAGTAAGAATTTGCCTTTGAACCGATTTTGATATTTTTTTTTTTTGTTCGATTGCCATGGACTGTAATTTTATCTTGCTTTTTCCAAGTCTCTTCTTCTTCTATTTTAGTCGGAAAAACTGATAAATTGCAATACAATTTTCTGGTAGGCAACACCCATAATCTTCGTTATAGACGTCTATGAGCGACGCAATTTGCTTAAATAAACATCAATAAATACGAGGTGCTAGAAGTAAGATTTATTTAATTAAATAATTTAACAAATACACTAAACCAAAGTGACTCAGCGTTCAACCTGATAAAAAAGATTAAGTTCCCACTTAAATTAAATTTGATTAATTTAAATGGAAATACTAACCCGAGCTTCTTTGTTTGTAATCTTCCATTCCCATCGCTACCAAAATCTTGAGCAAAATAACATGTTTACAATATTAAGCTCTTGAATTTTATGAGTTTATATTTACCGATACCTTATCGTTCTAATTCTAAGCCAAAGTATCATAAAAGCTAGGTGTTACTGGGATAGTATTTATGTCGATGACATACAAAATAAAAACAACTTCTATTTTAAACGATTGTTGATGTTACCCAAAATTCGAGTGAAAATTAAAAATAGTTTACTACCTACCTATTACTGAACACTCATTAAACGCATAAGCTATTTCGACACAAGTTTTCACTATCGTTACAATGTATTTTATAAACAAACAGCCATAATTAGATTCAAATCGTGCCAAAACTTGGTACTTGGCAGTAGCTTGGGCATATCGTTTACTTTTGTAAACGGTTTTCAAAAGTTGATTGCCAATTGTGCTAAAGTGCACTTTGATTCGAGTGTCTCTACGTAATGTGATGTTGAACACGTAGGAATTATCATGAATGTCTTTGAGGTTGTTTTATTAAATATTTCTAAATAGGACATAGTCAACAAATGTCTATAGATGATGATCGCTTACCAGCAGGCTACAGCTTTTCCCCTAAAATCACCCTATTTCAAAATGGAAATTGACGTCATTTGTATAAAATTTGATTAATTTTGAACTAGTGTGTACGATAATTCCTTAGGAATATGCAATGAAGGTCCCTTATGTACATATTATTAAAAAAGGCTTGTATGTCTTTTCTATCTAGCCTATGCTATGTTTTTTTTCTAGAAAAAGTTGACCCTTATAATCCAAGAGCCCACGACGGCCAGACTTTCCTTTCTTTCGGAAAGTTGAAAGTTTCTCTGTATATGTCTCCTATACAGATAAGAACGACCAGCGACTATCAAGTTTGGGTTGTGGTTACTTTGGCAGGAAACAGGTAGTAAAGGTGTATAAAATAGTACCTCACTTTCATTATAGTTTAAAAGCTAAATTTTATATATGTTACTTGGGGACCTATAAAAAGATGGTACCTAAGGAGCCGGACAGTTATCATGGTTCTTTCGAATTGATGACTTCTTTGTCTTGCATTAAAGTTGGCACTTGTATTGTTCGCAAACAGCTATGTTTGTGTCTTGAGAATCGATTGGATTCTTAAAAGTATTACTTATGTGTTTGAA
Organism: Colias philodice; assembly: GCF_061535455.1. NCBI lineage: Eukaryota > Metazoa > Arthropoda > Insecta > Lepidoptera > Pieridae > Colias > Colias philodice. Next base: position 2,837,326 of record NC_143109.1, on the reverse strand, counting down.
GAAAATGTAAAGCGTATTCATAGCGTTGATTTGGAAAGGACTATCTAAAGTCCTATCAGACCATTTCAGACTTTTTGTATCATAATAGAATTACGATACTCTCTGTTCGTTATGGATTTTATAGCAAAAATATTATTCAATTGAAAATATTTTAAAACGGGAAAATGAGACAAAACTTTGCACACACACACACACACACACACAGCACAGCACAGGACTCTGATCGACAATCTTTTTGCTTTAAATTTCTATGCAAAAATTAAGTAATGAGCAATATGTTTCTAGGCATGGACGTATAAAAAAAGACGGACGGTATATCGCCTAAACATTGAGTGAAGCCTAGTAATGGCGGCGAAACATCCATGTGTGTGTGCCAAGTTGCCATGGCAACAGCTGTGTTGATGACAATGGCGGCTGTATTTTTTTCTATAAATTTTGCCGTAATAATTTTGTCATTAAAACATAAAAGAAATAACTTGCTTCCCTGTGGAATGTAATCCCTTGTGTTTTGTTATTTAAAATTGTACTGTTGCGACACCATTTAACCACGCAAGACGGCATTTTAAATATTTTTTGTGGAACAGTGACGCAGTTAATCAGTCGGTAGTTCACGACGTAATGGCGGCCGACTAGCTTACTATGGTGAGAGTGTGTGCGTGTTTATTGTCTTTACACAATCGCTAGCTTACTATGGTGGCTTCACGTTGTTTGTTCGTAATACGGCGTCCGTCTTTTTTTATACGTCCATGTTTCTAGGAAAATAATTTAAATCCTCTCTAACTTACAGAGCAGCCACACGGCGTGCGCCGGCCGCAGCCCCACCACCGCTTATGGAGGGCGAAGCTCTAGCCTCTAGACTTCTGGAACTGCAGCCACAAGGGGCCAAATTTTTAGCGTAAGTTTAATTATTTATTTGTTTGATTTGTACTTATGTATATTATGGTAATTTATGAAATCTGCCTCGAAGGACCAAGTTTTGATTAATATGACAGGATTTATAATTTTATACTATAATATTCTAATACAGTATAAATCAAGTTTCTTTTTACCAAATGGTAAAAAAATGATAATAATAGTAAATCACTTCATACAGACGCTGAACATAAAAATAAAAATTACTGTATAATAAGAACACAGCACCCAACTCGTTAACTAAAAATAATAACATTAATAATTCATAAGATTCATGGATCTTGATTTATTGTTGTTGATGATCCGTGAAATGTTTTTCTTTACTTTTATATTTGAAGTAAACAGACCTATTTTAACTGAAGTTAATTCTGTTATTATTAATTACAAAGATTGTGTTGAAATAATATTATATGCTTCGAAGAAAATGCGGTTAGTGTGGTCATATAAATAGTGTAATATTAACACGTAGCTATTGTTGTAACGAATATCAATGTAATTTTTATTCTCACTACTTTTTGCGCATAAATGTCAAAGCGATTCTTGTAATGAAATAAAATCTTCTCAATCAAAAAATTTCGTAATTTTCGTACATTCGCAGACCACACGACACAATATAATTCCAAAAATTACGAATCAATGAGGCTAGGAAAGTAATTTGGTCCTTCGAGCCGGATATTCATTTCAACTAAAACCAGCAACATTAAATACCTAACTATTACATAATATGTTAACTATTACATAATATGAATGTAACATAATAAATAAATACCCTTCCAGACCTGTGATAATCGAAGTCCCGATCTTCACGGCATCCTGTCCAGAACGAGAGATTGTCATCCTGCGCTCCGACACGGGGGAGACGTGGCAAGATCACTACTTGCACAACAACGATAATGCTATGATACAGGTAAATATAGTTCCTATGCTGTTGGTAATAAGGTTTTAAATTATATATTATGCTATGTTGATTTTCTTTATACACCTGATATATTTTTGTTTTTTAAGGGTGTATAATGTATATTATTGAAACGGAAACTTGTTAATGCCTATTTTGTAAACAAATAGGGAATTTGAATTTATATTGTGTCCTAGCACTTAAAACTAATGAAATGTGTCGATAGATGTGTTGTATAAGGGGGCGTGTTCATGCGGGCGTTCAGTTATATACGTATGTGGTTGTGGATATTCGTATGTGTGCATGTTTGTACCTACGCAATTGTGTATGATTAGAAATGTGGATGTGCGTTAATGTCACGTCAAATCTAGGTCTGGATGTTTTCATTTTTACGTGCTCATGTGTAGACACATAGACCTATGCATGTAGAGAACGGGCACGTACGTACGTGTATTCGTGCGTGCTTGCGGTTCAATGCGTGCATAAACATGTGCATTTACAACTTTGTCATTTCATTATTATTTCTGATTCACTAAGTTTGTTATTTCTTCTACTTTATTCTATCTATATACATCTATGTAAATAATACTGCTATAGTACTTTATTCTATTTCACATTTATGTATTTGTCTGGTCATCACTGAAAACCAGTGTTACAAAAACTTGGCATCACTATTGTCATCATTCTAATTTTTGAAGTGAAACTTTTTTATCGGGGTTGGAAAAAAATTTAGTGTAACAATTTTTCGTTACGCGTGACATTTTTTCGTTACGCGCCATCTTTTTCTTATCCCTACCACGCGTGATTGGACGTATAAGTTGCATATTATAGTAAATTATTTTTTGAAAAATAAGGTCATAAAGAAGTTTCACTTCTTACGTGTGTACACTAGTACACGCATACATTTTTTTTGTATTGGTGGCATATAATGAATTTAAATTTATTTATTTGTCAGGAGGCGCTGACCCGCGAGCGGCAAGAGCACGGCACGAGCGGCGAGGCGCTCGGCGAGAACGGCGAGCGCGTGACGCGCATCATCACGTGCGACTTCCCGCACTACGTGGCGGTGGTGTCGCGCGTGCGCCAGGAGGTGCACATCATCGGGCCCGACGGCGGCACCGTGTCGTCCGCGCACATCCCGCAGGTGGGTACACGCCCTTATGTAGCTGCAGTTGCTGGTGGATACGTGCCTTTATGTGGTACGCGTCTTTATGTGGCTGATGGACATACGGTTTTAAGTAACTCGAGTCGCCGGTGCTTACCGTCCTTATGTTAGTACTTATGAACGCGAACTTTTGTGATTAGTGAAATATGATTATTAGAACGATTGCTTCTGCTAATGAATACACGCCCTAATTTCGATGCAGCCTAGTCAACAACGCAAAATATGGGTATATTTTGCGTTCACAGCATCCTTACTGAATCATATTCATCTTGAAAGGGTTTTCAAAACGATCGGAGAAAAAAGTAAAATAAATAGATTTTACGGAAGCGTTATCACTTAATGAATCCATCTAATTATTTTACTTCTAAAATACATTACAAGTATTCCTAGTGTGAAAGCTAATAATGAAACTAGTTCTAAACACTATCTATATTTCATTGCTGAAGTGAAACTTCTTTATCGGGGTTGGACAAAAATTTAGTGTAACATTTTTGCGTTACGCCGTACGCGTGACATTGTTGCGTTACGCCGTACGCGTTACATTTTTGCGTTGCGCCATACTCGTGACATTTTTAAGGTCATAAAGAAGTTTCACTTCTTACGTGTGTACTCTAGTACACGCATACATTTTTTTTCTTCAAACCCAGGTGCAAGCGCTATTCCCGCCGCAAGCGCTAACGAAGCGCATCCGCGTGGGGCTGCAGGCGCACGGCGCGGGCGCGGCGCTGGCCCGGCGCGTGCTGCCGCGGCTGGCCGCCGTGTCGCCCGTGCTCACCGTGGAGCCGCGCCGCAGGAAGTTCCACCGCAGCATCACGCTCACCGTGCCGTTGCCGCACTCGCCTGATCACAAGGTTATTTTACTTACTTACTTTTACCACAGAATACATAATAGTAATGTCCATTTCAAGAAAGAAGTCCCGCGGACAATTATGAAACTAATTTAACAGATGGGGAGATCGGCCAATACATAACATATATCAATTTTTTTATCTAAATATTCGAGTCGCAGTAGTTTATAAAATTAAATTAAATGAACGATACATAATTTCCCACACAGATTTCCCCACATTTAACCCTGCCAACATTATTACGACCGCATACAGCGCTGCGTCTGCGGGACTTCTTTCTTGAAATGGACTTTAGCTAATACGCTACAGAACGAACACTCTCCGCCTCCCGCCAAAATTAAACACTTACCTCACCCCGCACGATCAGTCTAAAAATGGTCCACATTTTTCTACAGGGACGATACGCAACGAAGATTGACAACATTAATCAAATTGACTTATAGTAGAGCCAATTTAATAGGCAACATTTGACGTCTATCAATTTTATCTTCATAGGGTGGTAACCTGCTTAAAAACATCGATTAAAGTGAATTAATCAATACGGACTTGAAACATTTGTCAATCGAACTTGAAACACATGTCAATAATTTATGATAATTTTTATTCCCAAGTACTTATTGCATTCGATTCTAGATGTCAGATTTCGATTTTTAGAGTAACGTCTCTGGTATTTAAAAAGTAAAAAGGTTTATTGACACAAAATTGTAGCGACGTCAGTTCTTTAAATCAGAAATTGTTTATTATGCTTAGAATGGTTTATCAGTAAAATCAAATCCTAAAATTACTTGTATCGGCCATTATTATTATAAATATGTAATCGTAATTGAACAAAGTTAAACAAATGTGCAGTTCTAACAAAACGAAATATCATGTTATTCTATGTCGTGGTTACTAAAGTACCCGTCACGAGAAGCTATAAATTATGTAAACAAACATCTTTTACTAAGTAAACATTTTATACTGCGAGATAATAATAAATTGACCATATTCAATCGACATGAAATATAGACGGGTTATATGAAAGTAACAACCTATTTAATTTAGTCGGATCATATTTTAACGACGCAAAGCGCTATCGTTTGTGTTTCTTGGTACCGGAACGCGTCCGTCGCAGGGATTGTGAACTATCGGGACGCCATTTTGAAATAAACGCATCATTTGAGTTGTTTCATTGCTTTGCATATATCGCGGATCTGGTTGTTATTGTTAATTTTGTTATTGTTTCGTTATCACTTTTTTATTGTTGTTACTTTAATTGTTGCGTTAATTTTATTTGTTATTACGTATAATGGAGCCAGTAGCCAGTACATCTAAGGAAATAAATTCGCCACGAAAAAAACGTCAAAAGGTGCGTAATACAATTTATCTAAAATATATAATAAGTAAAAAGAAAGAGTTGTTTGTTCAAACGCGCTAATCTTTGGAAACTTAAGGTTAATATTAGAAGTAGGTTTTAAATTGTGAAGTAATTGGTTAGGTTAATTGGTATACCTGGAGATATAGCTTGAGCTTCGTGTGACAAGTGACTACCGGTGATTTTTACAGGTGACGAGCTTTACGGTTAATGAGAAAAATATGGTGATCAACGTATATAAGTACGTGAAAGAAAATTGGCCATCGAATGAATATCCCTACAAAACCGAAATAAATAAAAAAACAGCATCGATTTTGGGAATTGGCATAGCATCTGTGTATAATATATTAAAAGAATATAAATCAGAAGAGGGAATAAAATCACCTATCAAGTCTAAAGACAGGCCTAAATTTTATCAGAAAGTAGACGATTTTGATAAATCCGTAATTAGGAAAAAAATTCACAGTTTCTTTTTAAATGGCCAATTACCAACAATTCCCAAGATTCTTCAGGCAGTCAATGACGATGAAGATATGCCAAATTTTAGCGAAACAACTCTCAGGCGGCTAATAAAGCATTTAAACTTTAAATATATAAAACGACAGCGAAATAACGCACTTATTGATAGAGATGACATAACAATATGGCGGCGAAAATATTTGAAATCTATTAAAGACTATAGACAACAAAATCGCCAGATATTTTACATGGATGAGACATGGGTGAATGCAGGTTAGTGTGTTTTTTTTTATTGCAGTGAAACGGCAGACTACCATACGGTTCGCCTGATTGTAAGCAAATACCGTCGCCTTTACCGTGAAGTGATGTGTATGATACTGCAAATCTATTTGCAAAATAAATATAACCCACGCGCCGCCGACCTTGAGACATTAGTTCTTAAGGGCTATCACAAGTGTGTATTAATAATAATGTACTTCAACTCTTTTACTGCGCAAGACGCTAATTAACAAATGTTTAATTGTTTTTACAGGACATACCGTAAATAAAACTTGGGTAGACAAACAAGTTAAAAGTAAGAAGCAGGCTTTCCTAGAAGGACTTAGCATTGGTGCACGTAACCCAACGTCAAAAGGTAAACGATTAATAATTACCCATATCGGCAATGAGAACGGTTTTGTAGAGGGCGGTGAAAATATATTTGAATGCAAGAAGACGGGAGATTACCATGAATCAATGGATGCAACACATTTTGAACAATGGTTCGAAAACGTTCTCCCAAAACTTGGAGAAAATGCAGTAGTGGTAATGGACAATGCACCATACCACTCAAGGCGTCTTGAAAGAATTCCTACTACTGCCTGGAAAAAAAATGATATACAAAATTGGCTTGTAAGTAAGAATATTTCTTACGACGACAATGAAATTAAGACTGAATTACTGCTAAAAGTAAAAAATGTTAAAGACAATTTTAAAACTTATGTAGTGGACGAGCTTGCAAAAAAATATAAGGTGGAAGTATTGAGACTCCCGCCATATCATTGTGAGCTTAATCCAATTGAGCTAATTTGGGCCAACGTAAAAGGATATGTTGCTCGCAAAAATACAAATTTTAAATTTGACGAGGTAAAACAATTATTACAAGAGGGACTGCAGCAGATTACTTCGGAAAATTGGAAGCGTTGTGTGGAGCATGTTATCAAGGAAGAAGATAATTTTTATTCCAAAATCGATGAGATGATTGATAAAACTGTAGACAGCTTCGTGATACATGTCACTGATTCTGACACAGAAATGGAAACATCTGAATCTGACGAATAATTATTCTTAAATAATATTTATGTTAATTAATATTTGTTACTTAATAATTTATTAAATCTTAAACAAATTCATTTTTTTTGTTGGTCCAAATGTTGTGAACTCCTGAACACTTGTTTACAAAATTTATAGCTTCTCATGACGGTTACTTTAGGTTACGTTGTTGAATTTTGTTGAACTGTCAAATGTTGCCTATTAAAATGGCTCTACAATAAAGTAATTTTATTATTTTGGAATTGTGATTATCGTTTTTCGTAGAAAATAGTTAAATATTGTTCTGTTTACGGATGTATTTCATAAGGTTTTCACACTCCATACAAAATTATCGTTTTGACAGTCACCAAACTCTAAATCAACTTATAAAAACAAAAAATTGAACTTTAAAGATATAGGATACCATACATTAAACCATCGTCGATACATAAGTTACCACTATCTTAAATCAATTGCAGGTGGTAGAAAAACAATCGACATCGAACTTACGCCTACTCTGCTCGATCATGGGCGGTCAAGCGCGAGCCGTGTGGGAGGATGTCACGGGTTCGACTCCGCTCACCATCACCGATGATTGTGCGTCATTTACCACCACGGTTTCTGCAAGGTAATTATGAAAAGGAGATGTTATTAAAACTACCGTATTCTATATTTTTGATTTAAAAGATATCAAATATTTTATATTGCATAATATACCTTTATATACTAATAAAAAACTAATGCACGACAACAAGCACTATCAAAAACATCACTTTCGATGTCACTACTATTATCATTACAATTTTTAATGGAAGTTAAAGTTTTGCGTACGCTATATGTTCCATTGAGCATAATTAATCACATACGGGATATCCTATATGTCGATGATAATTGTCATCACTCATCACCATCGTTCTTTGGTTGAACGCGCTAATCTCAGGAACTACGGGTCCGATTTGAAAAATAAGTTATGTGTTACATAGTCTATTTTATCGAGGAATATAAATCATAAAATAGGAGCGGAGTAATGCGCGTAAAACGGGCGGGGCACAGCTAGGGTAAGAACTACAATAAATTAAATTCTAACTATTGTCCATATTGTGTTACAGATTCTGGTTGATGAACTGTCAAAATGTCAGCGACGCTACGAAATTGGCTACGGAGTTATACAGGTGAGCTTTAAAAGATTAATTTATTGGAATAACATATTGTGCACTTTTTGTATCTTTTCTTCGCGATTAAAACCGACTTAGTTACTTCTAACATTTTTATTTGAAAATATACTGGAAAAATATAATAACAATCTAATGTGTCCAGTAAATGTGTAATTTTATAGTTACCCGAAATATTAACAAAAAAAGACGGGTTGCACTCCGGGAGTGCCGGCAGAAGTGAAAACTTGATTATTAACGTTGAGCATGTTTGATATTTTGGAATGGTATCCGTCTTACGCTTTTTCGATCAGGTCACGTGTCCTGGCGCAAGTTTAAGATTTTATACCCATTAAAGAAAAAGTGCTCAACGCCGCTAAAGAAGTTTTCACTTCAAAAAAATTAACAACTATAAAATAAATTTTCTTTCAGACAAATGCTAGTAGTGCCATTCGAAGTGCGTATCGTGGTTTTGGGCAAACGTTTGGACGCGCTGGAAGGTCGCTTGCTCGTGCTCTATATTACAGACAGATACGCGTATGAAACTCTGTTGCAACAGGTATGTATATCTATTTAATTATGTAGGTACTTATAGTACCTACATAATTAAATTTTTAAATGTGCTTTATTTATTTCAACCTAAAATATGTTTTGAGTTTTAATTAATGGAATAGCTTATTTTTTTCAATCTAATGATGTGTTTTTCAAATCGTACAATACTATACTGACATAATAACTAGAATTGTCTCTTTGACTATGTCTTAGAATACCAGGATAGTTTTGCCAATAAATTCATTTGTTTAATTAATAAATCTAAGCTTCGAATATTCCTTCAACTGTTATGCCAATAAAATATTTTATTAATTAGTTTAATATGTACTTTAAAAAAATTTTTTTTGCACGCCATTTACAATGGCAGTATATGTGTATAAATATTGTATATTAACACCTTTGTATGACCATATGCATGCAAATAAACTGATTTGATTTGATTTGATTTGAATATTATAGGAACACTACACAGAGATAGCGCATTCGACGTCCGTACGCTTTTTGGACGGCAAAGAAGTTTTTCTAGAGTTTTCTGGAAACCTCGTTCCGGTAACCAAATCCGGCAGTCAACCGCTGTTTACTTTTGAGGTAAGAATAATTAGATAAACTTAAAATATTATTTTAATATCGGAAATAATGTTGCCGTAACACAAACAGTTACATTTTGGCCCCTAAATATTTAAAATCCAGACGGAAATCATGTTCGAAAAATTAACGTAAAAAAATAATGTACCTATAGCGTCCCTTTACTATTTACTAAACGATTTGACTAATAATAATTAATTATACATATAATACTGAAGCTAACGTCTCAAATGATATTTATTAATGCTCATAACTTAGTTTTCTTTGTTCTAAGTTTGAAAGAAATTCTTGATTATATTGTTTCAAAATTACAGGCGTTCAAAGACAACCGCGTGGAATTCACAGTGCGCGTCAAACACCATGAAGAGAGCCCATCCGGTAGGATCTATTTCATGAACGAACCTAAGGTAAGAAGACAATCTATTATTCGACAAATGAATGTATCGAAAATAAACTAAAAGAGAACGAAATTACATAGGTTTATGAATTCCGGGGTGACATAGGGCAGTATTCTCGGGCCATTTCTGTATTTAATGTACAAAAACGACTATCTGCTTAAGTTATCCAAATTTACATTTTCACATTCCTTAACGTTTGCTGCATGATACTTTGGTGCCATCGCGTCGTTAAAAATCAAACCACAATAATTAACAATTTGCCATAACATTGTTTTAATTGGTCAGTAAATTTGGCCAATCTATACAGGTAAAGGCTTTATAGAAAGTGTTTAAAATTCGGTTTTTCAATAAAAAATCAATAATTTTTCTTTAACTTTCATGAATAACCTAATCTTTTGTATAATCCAACTAGCTTACCGCCCGCGGCTTCGCCCGCTTTGTCTAAAACCTAATAAATTATATACTAAAACCTTCCTCCTGAATCACTCTATCTATTAAAAAAAACCGCATCAAAATCCGTTGCGTAGTTTTAAAGATTTAAGCATACAAAGGGACATAGGGACAGAGAAAGCGACTTTGTTTTATACTATGTAGTGATACTTAATTAAAATGAATAATAATCGTATATAATTGCAGGTGGCCAAGGGTGAACAGTCCCAAACACCCGCGTGTGTGCTCGACGTGCAACTGCCCGAGCGCATCGCACCGCGAGCCGCTAAGAGCCAACTCGATTGTCTCAACCTCGACCAGTCCGGTAAGACATACATACACACACAGAGAGACATATAAATTTCATCGCAGTAGACACAAAAAGACACTAAAAACATACATGCACACAAAGTTATACCGACACTAGCGAAAGACACACACACACGATTATATCAATAATTACACATTGGAATGAAAACAAGGACATTCTGAAGTATAATGCAATTTAAATTAATAAGCGAAGACGTCTGAAGTTTTGCGAATACTTGTATTTCGTGGGTTTACTTATGTTACAAATTATTTGAATAACATTTTAATTATTTTCCGGTCTTTATAAATGGATCATTGTAAATTATATATTTTTTTTATTATTTAAAGGATTTGACGCATTAAAAGACGAACTGAGCTTCCATTGGGGTGACCATAACCACAGTATCGCACCGCCATCGCTCCCCACACACCACGAAACGTCACCACAACTCAACGGACACGTGAGTTCACTATAATTACACTTAAAATTATATATGCAAGGGTTATGCTAATATTCAATACATTTATATCCCTATTTAGTACTCCATTACGTTTCTAGAGACCCAAACAATGTGCCTGTTGTCCTGTAGTCTCAGCCCATTTCGATAGAATAGTCTCGTTTACCATTGTGCATTAGACATGGGTTCGATTCACAAGCTTGCGCTCATCCGCCATTAAATACATTAAACTATTCCATTTTCTAGGACAAAACCATTGCAAATGGTAATGTGAAATTCACTACTAAGGACGCGGATGATGTGAAACCCAAAGTTCAAGGTAAATATATAAATTTTCATCATAAATATGTAAATATATCAGTACATTATTGAAAACGTATTTAATTTTACAGTGAATGGTGACTCAGTGCACGTTGATTCGAATAAAGTGAAAGCAACATTCGATTCTGATGAAGACAAAACTCCCATGAATACATTGGAAAAAGGCAAAAAGAAATCAGAAGGCGGTTTCTTAGGAGGCCTCGCTGATAAAGTTAAGAACGTGTTTAGCCACAGTGAGGAGAAGGAAGACAGTAAAGAGTCATCGCCCAAACTAGAGCCTAAACCAGAACCCAAACCAAGAGAATCTAAAGATAAATCACCGCCGAAACCAGTACCGAGAATTATCAATGAAGATCTGCTTGAAAAAGTCGACGATATGTTCAAAGACTTAAAAGTCAAACCTCACGTACGAATCGATGAAGATGCCAACAATGAAGTGTATTTAACAAAATTAATTATCGACGATGGAGATTCTCCAAGTATAAAGGAAAAGACTGAGGAAGTGTATGAGCAGTATGAAAACATGCAACCCGTTGAAACTCCCTTGCGTAGTAAAAAAACGGATCCATTCCAGTTCTATGACGACTGCTGCAAAGGCCTATACAAAAAAGGTGAAAAACATAGCCACGAGGAGACTTCAACGTTAGCTGACAGAATAGAAAATGTCAATTTTACCGTGCATGAGACCATCCAAGAAATCGCTGATAGAGCTGAAAACGAGTCCAAAGATGTTTTAGATAAACTTTACAAAGAGAAAGATAATCTAAAACAGAAAACATCTGAAGTGCAAGATGATGTATCTAAAAATGGAGACAACTTTAAACACGATCTTGTCATCGTTGAGGAAACATTGAAGAAAAATGTTCATGGTGGGGAAGATAAATTGAAAGATGCCATCAAAGAAAAAGCTGATAAAGTTGCTGATACAACACAAAATATAGAAAACGATGTTGATAATTTAACTTCAGATGTTCGTACACAAGCGACCGCCGAAATTGAAAATATTAAAACAACAGCTCAGGATATTGTAAATAATCTACTTAATCAAGCTGATTCAAAACATAAAGACCATAAAACGCTTGTAATGGACTTTTTAGCCGCTGAACAAATGGAAGCTTCTAAGTCATTAGACGGCGTAACCCAAGATATAAACAAAGAAGTAAAAAATAAGGAAAACGATCTTGTTAATACAGCTGAAGTAATAAAGGATTCTACCAAAGAAAAAATATCAGATATCGGTGAGGACTTGAACAATAAAGTGAACAATATAAAGAAAGGTGCTAAAAATAAGATGGATAATTTAAAAGAGGCAACCGATGATAGAGTGAATGAATTGAGTGATGCTATTGACTCTGCAAAGGAGAAAACAGGAAAAGCAGCTGAAAATGTAAAATCAAAGGCTAAAGAAACTAAAGAAAATATAAAAGCTGAGGGCAAAAAGAAATCCAAGGAAGGCAAAAACTTTTTCACAGGACTTGTACACAATATATTTGGCGAAAAAGAAAAAGTTGAGGATGAAGTGAAAAATAGTGTATCTGAAGGCAAAAAATCCGCTAAGAAACTATTAAAACAGGCATCACAAATGAAAGAAGATGTTGAAGAAACCGCAGCTAAGAAACAAGAACAATGTGTTGATTTTCTTGAAAATGAAACACAAAAAGTAAACGATAAGAAGGAAAAGGCTATCAACAAGGGCAATGAATTAATTTCAAACGCACAGAATACGGCTGAAGGTATTAAGGAAGATTTACATGATACAGCTACATCTGTAGCACAAAATGTTCAAGCAAATGCTCAGGCAGCTTTGAATAATCTCGAACAATTCAAGGACAGAGTAAGTCACGATGCGAACGAACAAGCAAGTAATCTAGTACAAAATATTGAAGGTAAAAGGAATGAAATAGCCGAAGAACTTAATGAGAAGAAGCAAAATGCAGTAGACAGTATACATTCAACAACGGATAGCGTAATAAAAGACATTGAAAATAAAAAAGAACAAGCTATACAAAGTGCACATGAACAAGCTGAGAAGCTAATTGAAAATGTAGAAAGTAAAACAAAGGAAGTCACTCAAAATATCGAACAAAAAAAAGAAAAAGTCGTTGATAATGTTCAAAACAAGACAAGTGAAATTTTGGATGGCATTCATCAGCAGAAAGATCAATTAGGGAGTGCTAAAGATGATTTAATAGAAGTTATTCAGAACAAGAGCACAGATTTTTTGAACAGCGTAGACAATGCCAAGAACAACGCAGTAAATGAAGTGCAGGCTCAAAGCGCTCAAGTTATTGAAAACATTAACAAGGAAAGAGATGGAGCTATTCAAGCTGCACAGTCGAAAAGAGATGAAATCGTTGAAGACTTACACAATAAAAAAGACGAATTTACTTCAGCTGTTAATGATAAAACAAATGCAGCTGCAGACGCACTTACAAACACACAGACTGTAGTTGAAAAAGTCGTGGAAAAGAAAAAGAGTGATTTAGTAGACACCGCAGATTTCATTCAAAACGCAGCCAGTAATCATATGGATAGGATAAGGCAAGAAGCAGAGAGCACTACGGAAGATATTAAAAGAACAGCAGAGGAAGCTATTAACGCGGCGGCACAAAAGAAATCCGAAATTCAAGCGGATATAAGCACGAAATTTGAAGGAATAAAAAATTCTGGCAAAGATAGCTTAGACAGCGTGCAACAGGCTGCTAGTGAGAAAGTTTCACAAGCTAAAGAGTCAGCGGAACAAGCGTTCGGACACGTCAAAGATTCGTCCTTGGGCGCTTTCGGTTCAATCGAAACCGCGGCAAAGGGCAAAGTGAACGACGTTGCCGACAACTGGGAGGATCTGCAAAGTAGCACAAGGGATACCTTCGCAGAGATGAAAGATGAGGTTCACGGGTTGGAAAGCTCAGCGCAGGACACGTTACATAGCTTACAGAGTTCAGCTGGCAATACTTTCGACAGTTTAGATGATTCAACGCGAGAAATAATAGCAGATGTACAAAACACGACGAACAAAGCAGGAGACGCTTCTACAGAACTATTCGGCGGTGTCAAAGATTCCTTTGAAGGTTTCACGATAACGGCGGAAAATAAACTCGAAGACATAAAGGGTGCTGCGAATGAAAGGCTAGAGGAAACTGGGCAAAGTTTGGAAAAGATAGAAAGTGACGTCACTGAGGGTGTAAAGAAAACTGGATCGAATGTTGCGCAAGGCGTGACGTCAGAGGTCGATAAATTTGCAAGCAATCTCAACGATTTGGGCAATACTGTGTTTGGATCATCGGGTAAAGGTATGTTTTTGGCTATTCCTTGTAAATATTGTCACAGTTAATTCAAGAAGTATTGAGCATTTGATATTCAATCGTATTTCTACGGAAATAAAGTCGTAATTTGAACATAATTCGTAATTGCCAGTGGAATGTAATTTGTAAATAACTCGCATTGTATTGCACTAAATCGCACTTTGTCACAAGGCATTGGTTTCATATTCAGCATTGATGATGTTATTAATTTCTTTGTTTAAAACAGCATTATTTTACGTGATTAATTTTATGTGCATTAGTTTGAAATTTTATAAACTTTGAACAGAGTTTTTTTTGAAGATTAAAAATTAACTTAACGTTACGTTGCTTTTCATTTAATGATAATAATAAAAATAAACATGAATTTTTGTTTTTGTGAAGTCCTAACTTTTGACCTAACGTTTTTTCTGTTTGTTTTGTAATAACTATATTAATTTTTTTAATTTGAATTTCAGTACTTTTATTTAATTATGAACTTTATTCACAGGTTTTATGAAAGATTCAAGTAAAAAATTGCTTGAATCAGAGAAATCACAATCCTCACCACACAAGAAGGGCTCAGGGTAAGATTTTAAATTATTATTTTATATTACTTATAAATATAATTATTTTTACATTAATGTATATAACAATTCAAATATCGAATTGCACAACTAATTCACATGAATCATGTCAATGAGACACTTAAATTAAATGGTTTTTATTCAGTTCTCAATAGAAAACATCTGAAGGCATTTTTATATAAAACTTAAAGAATTACTTAGAGTGGTAATATGTTTGGTAAATATATTTTAATAAAGATACGGAAATTTTATTTAATTTACTTAGTAATAAGCTTTAATAGTAAACAGAGAAGTTAAAGTCGTGGAGCTTAGCAATTGTTTTTTTGAAACTTGAAGTAAAAAAATTGTGAGAAATAGAATATAATATATCAGAAGATATATTATTTTGTTCTATTTATGATGGATTGGTTATTATTAAAAATCTTCATTATGACTCTTAAACATATATTAAATGTTTCAATGGTACATAATGGTGTACCTATTCTTATCTAGGCTAAATTGATTTATAAGATTGTTTTATATAAAAATGCCGTATTGAGAATTGCATACAATTCAAATGATATTATTACACATTGCCTGCGTCTAACACGTGCACCGGCTTACAGAATACCGAAACTTAAGAAAAAGAAGAAATAAGCAGCGTGCGAGCGAAGCCGAACGAACGTATGAGTGTAGATTTAATATTTATTGTTGTTAATTGTTCTGCGGTTTGTTTGTTTCACGGATTATTAATATATAAATTAATTCGATAATTCATAAATTAATGAATAATCATATGAGAATTTTCGATTGAATCGAAAAAATCGTGAATATATATTGAATTTTTTATCAATTGTATTTAAATCATGTAAAAGCGATATATACCTATTAATTTTTATATTTTCCAAGTGTTAATACAGTAAGGAATTGAATAAATATATGTATCTATATAAAATCGTAACATTTCTATTGTATTGTATTTTTAATTTATTTTTAATCGATGCTCCGTGAAGCAAATAATTGTAAATTCTCTATATTCTGTTAATTTTATGACGTGACGTCATACGGACCTAGACTCGTAGAAGTATAGCGTCCAATTTGTTCGATAATATTATTTGAAGAGATTATAAAAGCCATCTCCAATGTACAAAGAAGTACAATTAATCTAGTTGCGGTTTCATAGAAATCGCTTTTATTAAATCGACCCTTTATTTATACAAATAATCAAGTTGAATCTTGCCTCTATTAATCATTTTGACATTTTATTCAATCGTATATATTATTGGCTTTAAGGCGACATATTGTTTTTATTTGCAATTTGTGAAATAGTATATTTGTGTTGCATAATTTATTTTAACTAAGTGTACCGCTTGTACAGTATTCGACAGGAATTGTTTTTATAAGTTTCTCAATTTTGACTTTATACTATGGATTCAGCCATAGCTTTAGTTTGAGATCTGCTAGGTTATTTATTTTTATACTGTGTCCTATTTTGTCTTTCGTAATTATTAAATAATAGATGTATGTATATTTAATGTCACAAAATGACGCAATTTTATGTGCTACTTTAATTATTTGAGAATAAATATTAATTGAACATTTTTTGTTGTTTTTTTAGTACTTTAGCGTTTTGTTAAGCTTATTTGCTGAGCCTATGTATATGTCTTGATGTTGTGTTTGATAAAAAAAACATGTAAGAAAAAAAGAGCGTGTGTGCCGAGTGCATACGTGTCAGAAGTGAAACTTCTTTGGCAAGATTCAAAGATATGAAAATCGTCGCCTTGCTCCATGCCGTGATGGTATTGTCATGACGTGACCTTGAAATTTTACTCTCAAAGCGCCTAAAGAAGTTTCACTTAAAAAAATAAGACATTTTTAACTATGGTTTAAACACTCAATAAGATCTATATTTGCAGCATATGTTAAAATAATCCGACATTATCTACAGATGTATGTCAGGTAAAGTAATTACATGATTCACATCACCAACACATGGTGTCACACACGAAATGTCACTAGTTATTAAAGAATTATAATCGTAACTTTACTATTTAAGATGTTTACTTAATATATTGAAAAAAACTTGTTTTTACACAACAACAATGTTTTAATGTCAGAAAAATATAAAAAATTCACATGGATATTAAAAATAATATACGGAAAAAATCTTTTTCTGAATTAAAAAAAAATATTTTTTCAGTACTTTTGTGAATAAAGCTTTTTCTGAAACTATACAATGTACTTAAAAGCTCTATTATGTATTGTTGAAAACAGAATGTTTTTAACCATCCATAGTTTGTTCAAAAAAAACAGTTGATGATTAGATCTTAAAAATTTCTTATTTTTAAAAACTGTTATGATAAAACCGTGACTAAATACCAGGTATCGGCCTTATTGCCATATAAAATAGTAAAGGATTTTCTTAAATATCTTTAATCTATAAAAAAGCAAAGTTACGAATATATTCTATGCCAGAGGTACATGTCACAAAGTCGCCTGTCACTGCATCTTGCACGAGTCGCTTGGGTAAGTTACTTTGCGCTATTTTATAATTTTTTGTCCCCGATTTTTCATATAAATGTATTATTTGTGATTAAATAATTAATGCTAAACCAGGAAAGTCTAAGTTTGGTTATCATATAGTTTTGAAAAAATGCCGTATCTATATTATAGAGGATTTATTCTATGATCTAGTAATTTATAATACGAATAAATGCGTTTATAAACTCTCTTTATTATTTGAAAATGTTATAAACAAGATTTTTAAGATTTTTTCATTTCACAATGTTTGAGCATCTAAAGTTAAGTGAAGTTTTACTGTATTTCGATAACAAACGTTCGAAGGTTGGAGTTATTCGTATTAAACGTGATATTTTAAATGCACATTATTTCACAGGTTTTTCTCAAAGTTGCGGCGCAACCACTGAGCAACGGGAGCGCGATGGCGAATCAATTGATAACATCTACATAATTTTAAATATTAAAATTATAACTTATTCTTCCAAATAATGTTTTTCCCACGAGTTACCAGTCTTGTCTCTGTGTTTTTAAACGATACTCAATTTTAAGTCGATTTAAATCGATATTTTGAAGCAATATCGATAATCTAAAATTGTATTGCCAGTAATAAAAATAATAAACTCAACTCAAAATTGAGTAACGTTTGAGAATTCGGTAATATGGTGCTCAAATCAACTAAATATATAGTGTAATGTTATTGCTATGCTCCTAATGGTATTGAAATAATCATAGAAAATAGATTTTAAATTTCTAAAGCAATAGGTTAGTTTTTCCAGTATTGGAAATTCAATACAACGTCTACAAAACCATGAGTTAATACATAAATATAGTAATTTATATACTCAAATCAAGAATCACGTACCTGTATAGAACTAAATCATATAATTATGAGTTTTATATAAAAATTATAGTATATATTCCAGTAGTACATATTATGTGAGAATTGTTGGTAAAAAATGGTAATTTGTTTTATATATTTTATCATAATATTATGTATTGCATATGTTACTAAAAATATTAATTAGTCTATGGTAAGCTATTTACCCAGAAATTATGTAATGTAATTAATTATTGACACTAAATTGCCAAATTTATTGCGTTTATTCAAAGAAACACTAAAATATCCTTTTCACTTATCCTGCACCTTTAGATTAAGGTAACGTTGTAAAAGAGCGTTAGGATCATTACGAATGAGGGTAGTCAAAAAAAACTTTTTTTTTCCATGTAGGTGCTAATTTTTGCTATTTATACTATATATTTTATTATGTTCTGTATGATTTTTAAAATCGAACTACCCTCTTAAAAGAAATAATAATTTTTCAAACTACCCTACATTCGTAATCACCCAAATGCACTTAAAATTAAATATTATATTTTCTAAATATTTTCTTGTAAAGGTGAGATTGTTGATTGGATAATAATTGGTGTTATTGTGATTTGCACAAATGCGTGTTTCAAAGGCCCCAATTCGAAATATTTGAGAAAAAATTGCCCAAAATTTAATGAAGGATTCTCTAACTAATTGTAGATTACAATTACTGAAGTACAAGTAAGGAAATAGTCGCTTCATAGACTATATGATGTAGCCATAGTTTAGGCTGAAGCCTTACTTCATAAGCCATTAAAAAAATTATTTAAACTATTACATATGTAATTGTTTACGTGTATCATTTTTAAATCTTAAACGTTGTTACATATTTCGACAAAAGGCCATTTTGTCATAAGAAAAATCATATAGAAACCTTTATTTTGTATCTATATTGTATATTTGATCTAATTTCAATATATTTTAAACTGTAAACAAGTCCTTACGGGCAAGTGAGATTTTGAACGCGAATATGTACTCAGAGTACCTTTTATCTTTGTATCTTTAAACTATGTACTTTTGTATCACAAAGGAATCGTAAATAGATATTTATTTTTAGCCAATTAGCGTCATAACTTAAATATTCTATAGTTTTACTAGATTATAAGGCTTTCTTAGGTACATCACTTAGATCGACATACATACCTATTAGTGTTTTATTTCAACGATAATTTTTCGGCAAAGACTAGGTAAAAGTCATAATTTTATATTGGATTGGCGTGAAAAATGCGGGTTCGAGTCCCGCCTTGTGTTCGATTTTTTTATATTCTCTATAAATTTATATTCATTATATAACTTAGATCACAATCATCTATACAAGTTTTAATAACATTTTATTAAAGCCTATCAGTGTAACGATTGAACCCACCCCTTTACGGATTCCATTGTGATATGAAAATACATAATATAAAATATTAGTATTTCTGTTAGTTTTTTCAATAAGTTTATTACTTACAAATATTAAAACTGAATAAAATTTCGAAGTACTGTGATGCCAAAAAGTTGAAGAAATGTAGAAAAGGTTGATTTTTTGTTAAATTATTGATAGAGTTTATCGTCACCCTATTTAATGCTTTTAGTAATAAATAATTATATTATAATATGTCGTTTTATTCAAATTTACTATAACTCCTCTGAAATAATAATAAATCTATTTAGTAATAATAACTTGTTAAAAGACCTTTACAAGCAAACATTGATCAACCAGGACACTTTTATTAAATAGAAGGCAGCAAAAAATCCTATATATAAAAATCGGTTGGAAAGCTTATCTTAGAATTATATAAATAAGGAGAGTCATTTTCGTGACTCTTTTTAAGTACCTACTAGTAAAACTGTTGAATCGAGACACTTATACTATTAAGTATGCTTATAAAGTTCTTTATGTTTTAATGACTAATAACTTTACCTTTCCAAATTTATTGAAAGACGTATACGTAATCCTTAGTAATCCTACAAATATTATAAATGCGAAAGTTTGTGAGGATGTGTGTGTGTGTTTGTTACTCTTTCACGCGAATACTACTGAACTGTTTACAGTGAAATTTAGCACACATACAGAGGGTAACTTGAATTTACACATAGGATAGGTTTTATCCCGGAAATCCCATGGAACGGGAACTATGCGGGTTTTCCTTTGAAAACGCGGGCGAAGCCGCGGGTGGAAATCTAGTTGATTTGAATTTCAAGATCTGTAAATCAAACACCATTTTTTTTCATGCGACAAAGGTACAGACTGAACGAATTTAAAGTTTTGTTTTTAAGCTATTAATATCAAATTTTAATTACGACAACGTACCTAGATACTAATGTAGGCTTTTATTGACTGGTGTAGACTACGTAGAAGGTACCT
Source organism: Colias philodice (assembly GCF_061535455.1). Taxonomy (NCBI): domain Eukaryota; kingdom Metazoa; phylum Arthropoda; class Insecta; order Lepidoptera; family Pieridae; genus Colias; species Colias philodice. Next base: position 2,816,618 of record NC_143109.1, on the reverse strand, counting down.
ACATAAAATGTACTCGTAGGTATACCTAAACCATCCTGATATGCAGTCATAAGTTAATTTCAACCTGTACAAAATATTAGAAGTACCTTCTATTGGTATTCACCATAAGCGTCATTTCAAATTCAAACCAAATAAGAAAACCAAATGGTCAAAAAGTATTTAATATTGTACCTACACAGCAGTATCATTATAACTAGTTACTGTATTTTTGTAACAGGGTAGAAGCCGCGGATACTCCTGTGAAATTTAAATTTGATCCGTTGCAAGTCCTTTACCATTTCTATGTTTGTTGTCGATTACTGGGAATTACAAGACAGTAATAAAAACTATAACGCCTCTTTGCATTATACTAAATTCCATAAGATTTTATAAGCAAAAGCATATGTGTTAGAAATCTATGTAGGTAGGTAATCCCCACTAAAAGCTTCTTAAAGCTACATTAATTGAGTATGCTGCAAACAGACATATCCGAGCGCACATAATGCTTTTTTGTCAACCCGTTCTCTTTATACCTAAGTATTTTCTAATATCTAGTTTCAAACTTTTAAATTAGCGATTTTCAATCCCACTTCTATACTGCCGAGTTATTCAATTCAGCACGAGACCAATTTCTCAAATTTTATGTCACTTATAAATGTGGAGCGCCACTTCGATTATACGATCTCGAGTGACGTCCATAAAAAGGAAGTGCATTGGCCATTCGTTTAAAAACTGCATGTCGGTCAAACCCTAATGCATTTCGTTCCAGTTATTTCCGAGTTTCAATTGATTAAAAAACAGACGCTCTGTTATCGACTACATCGCAGGCCTGAGCGATATAAGACAGCGTTTGACGAAATTAGCCAGCGGCACACAACATTGGTTTTGTAATTTATAGCGCCTGTAAGTTATTGATGCCGCATAGAGTTAGGTAAAATAAAATATTCAGAAGCTGTTCGCTGTTCAGACACCTATGGCTGTATAGGCAATAGTACCTAGGTAAAATGTAGTCTATTTACTATCTAAACAGATAATTTTTATCTAGGTAGGTAGGTATACTGAATTTCAAGCATTACCGATCAGCCGTTTGCACGACTGAATAACACTATATATATATTAGGTATTATGTAGTTGCTCTACATAATATAGCATTTCTTTGATTATGAATAAATTGAATTGAAAATTGATATAATAATAATGATTGATAGTACCCTTATAGTACCTACCTACGCCACTAAGTGGTGAAAAACTTGCAAAGACTTTATAGACGATATCAAAACTTTTATTTTATCCATTATCCCTGAAAAATTCAATAAAAAGAACAAACAAATCAAAATTTAAGATGTATTTGATGAAGTAATTGACTTACAGGCATAGGGCTGCCGACGAGCTATTTTACAAGATATCCAATAAGATCTCTCTCACTAGATCAAAATAGTTTAATATGCGCATAACAGTAATCAAATAGGATTTAATTAGTTTCCAATACCGTATGACTAACATTTATGTTTGTAAACATGAATAAATACCTACCAATGCATGACTGATACGACAAAATAAATTAATTTATCTGTGACAAAAAGATGAACGAAGCCAACATGTATCACACTCAATAATAAACAGTAATCACTAAAATTCGATCTAAAAAGTGTGTCATATAAAAATTGTTGCCAAAAGTTGGCACCCCTGGCTTGCATCCGACTCCAATCAACAAAGTTTAAATTTAGCCAGTCGAAATCGCGATGTCCAAGATATCGCACTTACTGGAGGAGCTTCCAGATATTTTTCTTTGTCAATTTCATGAGTGAAAATCGTGGAATTTTCGTTCCGTTTTATGAGCACTGCGAGCGGTAAAGTTTTGCGGCAACGTATATTAACTTATTTTAAACAAGTATTGTGATGTGTAAGTGTAACTTGGATTTACTGCAGTCATTTCAACTATTAAGGTATACTTAGACATAGTTTTTTTTTTTACAAAAAGCTTTTACATTATTTTTAGTTTAGAAGATATTAACAATATTCTTATTGTAGAGATTCCTATTATAAAATAGAAAATAACTATGCTACAGATTTTTTTGTATAATTTTTTAAGTCTTCAAGCAACTAGTAATTAAAGAAAGTAATTATATTTTTTAATATTTTATCTTAAATCGTCACTAAACCTTGATTAAATATCTTGAACTACAAACCAATGACGTCAATTTATATGTGGAATGCTGCAGACAGCGGATAATACATAAATGTCAAAAAACGTAAACAGTATTTGATGATAATCAGAGTTCTGGTAGTTACAGAATGTCTAAAATATATAAATACTTATTAGCCAACTATGAAGCTTAACTTTATTACATACCATTCAGTCTTATTACAAATATAGATTTAACTGTCTGCAAATCTTAATTTTAGAATGATCTAACTTACTATTTTATTCTCAGTACATATTATTTTATTTTCTACCTAATATAAATTACATAAATTGAGTATTGTACGTATAAAGTATAGAGGTAGAGCCTGGAGGCGAAATGTGTTAAAATTTTGCAATAAATAAATAAAAAACTTGAAAACTGTAAAAAATGAAAGTCTTTAGATATTTATACTTAAATTAATATCAACAAAGATATCTCAATAATAGATATTCTTACAATCTCCTAAGTAGGCATGTTATGTTATTTAAACGAATTTCATGTACAAATCCTCTAAATTTATAGGTAATTTATAAATTGCAGTCTTATGCACTTAAAATATCGCATACATAATTATCGAGTAACATATTGCAAACAAAATTCCCTTGGGAAGCCACATATTAAATTTAATAGCATTTAAAATAGATTAATAACAAAGTACACAGATCCTATCTCAACCGGTGTATAATAATAATAAATAATCCAATAAAATTGACGTATGTACATATATCAAATACCGTTTATGAATCACGACTACGAAATTACGTTGAGTCATCTATTGTTTCGAGTGTAACTCATTTACGACTTAAAATAACCTTAATTTATATAAAATAATAACTAACGGATTGTTTGTTAAGAAAATACAAGCATCTTTAAACAGTGTCTTAAATTACTAAAGTGTTTGTTCTGTTCAATAAATCTATATATACAAAAATGTATCCTACTTGGGGATTTAAATCAAATTTTAATAAAGTTTAGTTAACACAAAATATAATTATTCAATATCTTCAAAATATTAATTGACATCAAATTTAATATGAATCATAAGTTATTCGTGAGACAATAAGTTAACTGCTTATTATATTACTAGCTTTCCAACCGCGGCTTCGCTCGCTTCGTCTAAAATCTATTAAATTATATACTAAAAAACCTTCATCGAGAATCACTCTATCTATTGAATTAAACCACATCAAAATCTGTTGCGTAGTTTTAAAGATTTAAGCATACATAGGGACAGAGAAAGCTACTTTGTTTGATACTTTGTACTGATAATTTATCTCAATACAAGAATATTTTTAACTAGTTATCTACTATTTACCATATTAAAAAATAAGTATATAGGTACAATGATCTCTGTTGTAGAGTGTAGTAGTGATAATTGATTCATTAGCAGCTACTGTAAACAAGAATAAAAGCATTGTTTTCAATTCGCACGTACCTACTTTTAGTACCTTTCTATACATTCTCCGTTACCGATCTAATTAATTTTCTTGAAAACTTTTTTACACAAACTTATAAGTTACTACAGTAATATTCTTTCCACTGACCATAATTTAACAATCTTCGAGACTTCGAAGAATAACCTACTAATTTTATAAAAATACATAATTAATGTTGAAAAAGACAAGACACTAGAGATCGAGAAAAAGTGTTGTAGGAACTCTATTTTACTAGTATGATTACTTGAATGAGGTTGGGAAATAAAACAAAATTATATGATAAGTTGGCAAATGATTATTCGGCGAAATATAATTCCGCGAGACGTTGGTTAGCAAGTGATAAACTGGCAAACAATTTTCTGCAAAAGGCAGGATACCTGATTTCAGACTTTACAGATTCCTACCATTGGTAAGGGTAATCGAAATCTGATTAGGTATAATTAAAATATGTAAACAACGCAACCTAAAAGAAAACCTACTAAGGAATAGAATAGACAAGAATTAGATCAATCGGATATACTAATTCGCTCGAAGTCGTATCGCAGACGTCACGGAGGCCCATTGAGTCGATTTTATTGTCATTTCATGGCGGCAGCGGGTTCAATGCCATCGGAGGCATACATCACTAGACGGTATGCTATTGTGAAACCTTTGTAACATTTTAAAGTGTGTTATTTGAGATAAATATAGTTAAGGTCTTGGATTTCCTAAAGTCTGTAGTTCGAACTACCATAGTGAATTTTGACCTTTGCTCCTTAGTGAAAACATTAGATACAGACTGGTAAAGATAACAAAAAGGATGAATCTTAAAGCCACTCTACTGGGGATTCATCTAACTATCAAATAATTTAAGATTACGAAATGGACGCAAAATGAAACAGTTAATGAAAAACTGAACGCTCATAAAATATTCCAGTTAGTAATTTAAAACGAGGCCTAAAAGTGTTTGTTCATGGTATTAATAAAATCGATTTTACAATCGCTACAGTATAAAGTTAATCTAAATTCTTCCTTGAAGATCAAAGTCGGTATCAAGGTCTGTTTTAAAATGCCTAATTTTATAATGATTTACGTCTAGACTGTATTACGTTATTAATTTTGGTAAAACGCATGTTATTTCTGAAACCTTTTAGCTTTTAATACTTTTCGTGGTTATCAGAGCAGAAAAGCTCACTTGCTACGTAGATACACCTAAGTAGGTACATTCTACACTGAGAATGCTGTAGGTTTTTCTACAAAACATTTAATTTACTAATTTTCAATGTAAGTTACTTGTTTTAAGTATCGAGTAATCGAAATTTTTTAGGCTTTTAAGACTTTTCGTGCCTTTTCAATCAAAAAAGCCCATGACTTGCTACATAGATGAAAATGCCATAGGCTTGTCTGTAAAATATTAAAAAAAATATTCACTCATTTTAAATGTTAATTATTTATTAGTGTTTATATATTTCAATATTTATAATACTTGAATATCAAAGGCATTTTTCGATATTTTGTTTCAAGATCTATTTAACTGGATAATATTCTTCCTACTTACCCAAAAACCATTTCCTTTAAGTGGTTTGCTCTTATATCACTGGACCTTTTTTCGAAAGAAAATGAAGGTACTAGACCGTACTTATTTTTGATAAGAATACCAAAACATGTAGGATAATTTAAATTAGAGGCGTTTTCAAACATACATTAATGTAGTGAGGTGCTTGTAATAAATATGCCTAGGTTTCCTAACCTAACCTAGATAGATACAACACAACTTTGTTAACTTTTAATCAGTTTGCATTCTGTTCCACAAAAAAATACCGAAGCATAGTGAGAGTCCACTTTAATTAGGTTTCAAAGAACTTTAATTCCAACCTAGTTAAGAAGAGTTTTGCATAACCAAGTGGTTCATAATCAACCCATTCAATTTCGATTCTTTTCCTACAAGCATTTCAACGATTTGCAGTTTTCTAAGACTTTTATTCCCTCTTTCTAATCAAGAACTTGACCTATTTTTACGTAGCACATATACTTCGATAAAGTGCGTGTTGAAACGCTCTGAGGTGCCAAGGTTGATAACCAGATACCTATTTACGATACGAATTTGTTTATTTAATTTCTCAAAACGGTTTCCTGTATAACACGATGAATTTGAAATCGCCATTTCACGATATATTTAAATACGCGTGGATGGTTCTAGACGTTGTGAATTATGGAAAACCTGTTAACACGTTCGCTGCGGCACAAATATATCTGTACTTTCCATTACTGCGTTACGGGTCGTTTTAAACCTTGTCCTATACCAGAGATTGTGGCGGCACGAGGCATATTAAACCCCACCGCCCGTAAGACACCAAAATCCTTTTTTTGGCGCCAAATAAGACAAAGTGTGCGGCTTTTGTCGTGATTATTATTAACAATGAGTTCATTAACCTAAATCTACCGCCGCCCGTGGTTAGATTAGTTAGTTTAGATTCTATGGGTAAAATAAAATGTGGGGTCTGATGTACCCCATACCGCACTGAACAATAGCAGTTTTTCATATAATTTAGTGATGGGAAAAGAAATATCGATTTTATTTAATTGTATTTATTTATCAAACTTATGGATGTTTTTTTATTAAAACAGGCCAAACCAGAATATTGTTTGCAACCAGTGCATTCTGTGAGAATTTCCTTTACTTTTTTGTCGGCCTTACGACTTGTTAAGAAGGTGCGGAGTTTTTCGTAACATCCTACACATCTCCTCTTCTTTGATCCCTTTAAGAGATGATGTGCCTTGTTTGTTGGCTTGTTGACTTAGGCAAGAGTTAAATTTTGATGAGCCATACACCGATTGCCGGGTGTTTTGGATTTGCCGCTAGTTGATTCAATGAACAAACACACTAATAGTAATCATGATTATCAACCTATTTGTAGAAAGTTACTCAACATGTCACATTCACGTTTCTATTAACGATATTTATTACAACGAGTAGTTAGGATGTTTGAATATTACCTGTATCCACATTCAGGTCCTTCGTTGTAAAAGCTTCAATAAGTTGTTCCACAAATAGTCTCGAAAGCGTTGCACAACACTAACCGCGTGAAGCTAGCTTAGGGTGCGGTACGAGGTGCGCGGGTTACGAGGTGTTCGCAACCTCGTTCCGCACTGTGTTAGAATTTTTATTTGTTCAGTGCGGCACGAGGTCTAAGAAACCCGGTATTAAGGTCGGTATACCATTGAACTAGGAATCAATAGCACATCTCAGATATATAGATATCACTTTCCTACACTGAACCAGATGGAAGTTATGCCTCCCGCACGACAGAGAAGTTTAAGTTTTTTCCTACCGCTATAACGACGAGACACGGACAGGGTGTTTCAAGCCCTGTTTCGCAGCGAACGTGTTAAGATCGAAATTAAAATGAATTTGCTTTGATTAAAGTAAATGTAGCGCTGTAGGCGGGAAGTGCTTTTTCAGAGGAAGTAAGTATTTATTATATTAACGTATGCGTAACTCTTGATTTTCTCTTTTCTTTATGTATTCTCATAAATAGACTGTATCAATGACGCATATAAAAATAGACTACTTTGTTTAATGAAAAATTACTGTACTAATTACAAGTTAGATGTGAATCTAATAACTGTATAGACTCTGTACTCAAATAAAAACAAAGAAATGTAGAGATGATGAATAAATCATCCAACAAACAAAAAACAATGTTCCATGTGCTTTTATCATACAAGATATTGTGTATAGACATATCGGTATACAACGTATCTTTTGTTTAAAAAACTGGGATATATTCGCGATATAGGAAGCATTTAAAAACAAAATTGTACACATGTTAATAGAGTTATTAGCCCGTTATATCATGACACCTAATAAACTCTTTTCCTGGTACAGCTGACGTTTTTATAAACAGTTTTAAGCGTGTTATTTCTTTGGGAGATAAATATTTTTTGTGCGTTTGCAAATTATAAAATTATCCAACGGAAGTCTGTCTGATATGTGTGACGTTTTAATGGATTTAAATGCTTTTCAGTAATTACTTTACGAATATTTCGTGATTATATAATGTAATGCTTACGTAATTTCGGTTTTTAATGAACTATAAAAGTAATGAATTTTATATGTTTCAGAGTAATATGTAAAATTTATTTTTGTACGCGTATTATTAATGGTTTGTTTGTTTTTACTGTCTTCCTTTCTTCTGCCTTTTTTTCTTAGTTCGAAATATTCCTGCTACATAGTGCATAGACTATTATTCCGAGCACGATGCGAGGTACGCCGCGAGCTACAACTAGTAAACTAATATTACCTGAACACCTATAACACCTATATTGTAATTTATTTTTTTCTGTTTTTTGTAATACCAATTTTTGTACGAACCATTCAAAACCCTTGATTAACCTATTTTACCCTATAGAGTAGGTACCTACCTAAATAATAAACAAAGTGCAAAACGTTTCTAGTTATGATAAAAACTAAAAACTAGCAAACAAGAACGACATCTCACAATATGTTATCCCATGTTTTCAAGGCGTTTACAATTCCTATAAATTTTCCGAACAAATATCGTACGCGCTGACATTCATACCACTCAGCTGTCTCGATTTTTCTCAGATTATATTTTCGTGGCGTGAATTACGCGTAGAATAGTTCACGCTGTTCTAATTATGACATAAATTCTTTATTTCTGGACGAAATTTGCTTTTTCTTGTATTGGCCTGTTCTGTTTAGTTGTTTGTGATTATAGTCCTTTCCACCTAAGATGATTTCTGTGACACATCGATTTTTGACACGTGTAGAGATGTCGGTTACTGAAATCGTATCAATTGTTTCCGATAATCGATAATATTCTATATGGAAAGGAAATCGATTTGAATAAAGTACCAAAACATCGAGATAGAATGTACTCGTACTAGAGAGGCGATCGCTACTACACTCTCTTTAACACGAGCTAGAGGTAAGAATCACAAGTCTCTTTAGTCTGTGTCGGACTGTGCCCCCCGCTTGCCGCGTCAACACGTGTTATTGCTCTGTTCAAAATGCCTTCGTGTTTGCTTAGATATTGTTTTAACAGTTCCCATAATACAAACAAAGCCCGAGGAGTGACTTTTCACCAGTAAGTTTCCTTATTATGAGTAAGTCATGCATTTTACTATTATTGTTATCATTTTGCGAAAAATCACCACGCGTTATCTTTTTTTGCGCGTTTATCTGCGTTTCGCGCCATTTTTCATAGACTAACAGCACAGACGTGACACTATCGATGAGTCTGTTAAAAAAATGTAACTGGATTTTTTTAACTATGTATATACAATATCTACTAGGAAAGATTACCGTGGTGTAGTACCTAAATATTTATACTTTTACCCGACTACGCAAAGTAAAACGGTAGGTTATATTAAGTAATATTTATTTATTTACCTATTTTTATTTATTAAAAAAAGGTTAATCAACAGTTGTTCCAATAGGATTTATAAATTATTATGCACAACAATTACAAATAAACACAACATTCACAGAAACTAATACAGTAAAAGTTCCTTAATCACGCTTCCTTTATTCGTGTTTTCACTATTCGCGGATTTAATAAGTACATACATAATAATAAAATTATTCCAATAGGTATCTTACCCAATATCCTTGTCAAATGGACTAATAAGAAAGTAAAATAGATCTTATTACAAGTTTGCCTAAAGTACATAATATTATGTTCTTAAATGATATCGCCGAGGCCTTTGACACAAGCCGCCTTTGTCGCAAGCCACCTCTGCGGCGATTGATGTTTTTGAGAATGTAAATAAACAGAATGGAAGCAACCTTATAACTCAATAAATAAAGTATATTTTTAAATGTAGTTCCGTTTATAGTAAAGTTACAAAAATTGTGATCGAGTAAGGGGGCGTCCATAAATTACGTGAGGTGTTTTTTAAAATTTTCTGCACCTCCCTGCCCCCCTGGTGAGATGTCGTGAGAATTTATTCAACCCCTCCCCCAACCTCGAATCTCACGTGAGATTTTTCAAAATGTGAGTTTCTTATACGTAAACGCCATCAACATTGAATCATCGTATCCATTTAATTAGGGCTATTATAAACCAATACTCCAAAATTCGATTACATCATGAAGCAAAAACTGATAAAACTATTGATTACTACACAAAACGACAAAAGCTTACTAAATTGATATTATTTAAAGGAAATTAAAATACATAGTTTAATATAAAATTCTCGTTTTATTAATTCCCTAGTATCAGTACCACCAGATAGTACCGAGTAAACAGATTGCACAATGTGTCGCATCTGCACGCATTGCTTAATCTTTGAACTTGAAGCCACGCCTCGCTCGTTCCACACGTACCCCACCACATCGGCCGCGCGCAATGTTTTTGTTTGGAATAACCCCTCTAGTAGTACATATATCTCGATGTACCAAAATTAGTTTTTTCGGCATTTCGCCAACAATTAACTAAGGAAACTTAGCAAACAACAGCAACAAAAAGTCAACAATAACAATTAGTAAAAATAACAGAATACCACGTAAAGTATCAATATAAAAATGCAACTTGTATACAAAGCTGACGTACTCGTACAGACGATTAACTCGATTGACAAATGATCACAAGATGGGCGCCGATTATATGATTTTCCAACTCTATGATTTTTCAACGATCCATTTCATGTACACGAATTGCGTAGGTACTATATTTTTGTGTTATTTTATTTTATTTTTCATTATATTAAACTAAACAATACTGTTTTTGATTTATAAGCTTAAGATGTTTCATTTTTATATTTTTGGTAATAATGCCGCCATCAAATAAAAATATTATGCATTAAAATTATTTTGACTTTTTAAACATAAAATATGTAATTCGGAACACGATGAAGTGTCACAGGAATCATCCTAAATGAAAAGGACTATAATTTGATTGACCTACGGAGTTACGTTTTGTGGAGTATTACGGCACATCTCTACCTTGTTTGTCCGTTTTCCCTTCTTAATACAATAAAATATAATTAACATGAATATTATACGTGCCTTCGTACAACCGTACAACGATGGTACGGTCTTATATTAGTTGGAAATAGATATTTCAGTTATACATCCAAACCTAGATAGAAAATAACAGGATTTTCTGCAGAGCTTAAAAACATAATTAAATCATTAAGCGCGTCACACACGGTGAAGATGCTAAGATACTGTTATATTTTATATTACAGTATAATGACGCGAAATTTTGTGGGTCATTTGTAACAGGATGGCGGTTCTACAGGAGTCTTAGTACGGATTGACAAAAAGAAAAATGATGGTCCGAACGCTGATACCGGATGCGTTAAGATACTGTAATATAAAATATAACAGTATCTTAAGATAAAATATTATAGTATCTTCACCGTGTGTGACGCGCTTTATGCTGTAATATGTTACCTTCTCAAACATAAAAAAGCTTCTGAAAAATGTGTAAACAGTCGGTGCCATACTTATTTATATTTCCGTTCGATATCTACGTTAAAAAATTATCTAAGACATAAAAAATACACGATGCTCAGGCCTACGATTAAATGCATAACTATTAAAAGATTGTTTTCTCAATCTCACACTGATTCGGCGATTTAACATAAACGTATGGATATTAATAGATGTTAGTGTTTGCAAATATTTTTAAATCGAAACTTTTTAACAGCCATGTTCTTGAGTACGTAGATTTTAATGTAAAACGCTAGTAAACGAATTTTTTTACGTCGAATATTTAATGTTTTATTCTCTTTTATCTCCACCATAAATAAACAGTGGAGTGAATATTTTTATGGAAGGGCAGATGATTTGGAACCTCGTTAAATTCATGAATTTATCTGTTTATTACTTGCTACGATATGATTTTCATGAAAAATATTTATTGGCAACCTATTTAGTTTTAATGTTGATGACATGCCTATGATGTACTATCTATGCCCCGCGATTTACATGTGGAAAAAGTAGTAGTAGTTGAAGTGTATTAGTTTCTTTTTCTTTTAAATTTCGTTCAAATCCATTACCTTGTTGGAGTTTAGCCGCTAAGCAGACGGATAGACTTAGATACATACCTATTTAGAAATTATAATATTGGTATAGATTATCTGCTACAATTTCATTGTTCCTGTGAAAACTTGCAGCAACTTCAAACTGCGTCTTATAATATATGCATTCAATTATAATAATAGAGTCACCTGAGTGTCATAGTGCACCTATAGCATACTACATTTTTACTACGTACGTAGGTATAACGTATTTTCTTCGAAGTAAATCCATCTCTAGGTAGGTAATATTCCTACACTTCGGTCGGGAAAAGAAAAAACTAAATTAAAGTAAAATGATGAAACATGTCGGTTTTCTGAACTTTCAGTACGGGCAATAAATCTGTATAGCTGCTTAACCGACTTTCCACCGATTTACAGTCTCGTAAAATAATAACAGCTTTCTGGTGTTGTTTTAAAAAACAAAGGATTTATTGGGAATCAATACGAAAGCATGTGCGAAAAATATTTTGGGAATGACCTATATACGACGGAACGATCAAAATAAATCGTGAAATATGTTTAAGATTATTTTAAGTATAGAAAAATATAAATTTCTATATTGTGCTATATTTTTTACGTACATGTATTTTGTAAATCACTCTGTATAAAGAAAAGCCAGATAATATTTATCAATATATATATGTATAAACAAATTTCTGTTGACTGTCATAATTTATAACGTTCAAATATTGGAATATCTATAAAATCGGTAATGTATGAACCTACCAAAAGACGAGGTGGCTTAAGGGTTAACAGAACGAATCTATTTACATATTATAAAAACTATGGTTCTTGTTCCGTTTATTTCAAAAGCAAACTTAAACAAAAGAAGGCGGCCTTATTACTAACAAGTAATAAGGCCGCCTTCTGTGTTGTATGTCCTAGCTTAAGTTTTTATTGTACCTACCTACTATTGTTATATTTGCAGCACAATAAAGTGTTTAAAATAAATAAATAAATAAAAGACGAGTTCATTTCCCACCTCAGAAAGATGTATTTTCTTCTTTCTACACATGAAAAATAATATGTTTTTCATTTCAAATGTATGTAACCATTCATAATACATTTAATGAATCATCATGCAAAAGTGATACCTACAGCATATCTAAATGTGGCTTTTTATACGAAAGCGAATTCATAAAAAAAATTGATTACACACATGAAACCGTAGCCGTAATTCTTTAAAAATATTGTCAAAGTTAACTATTAGTGCCAAGAATTTACATATTCGTTTAACCACTTAGCAAAACAATTTAACACAAAATGTAGTAATAAAGTATGATTTTTACGATCAATAAAACTGTGGAGACGAAAGAGAACTCGTATTGTATGGCTGAAATCTGTTTCATTGATTGATATGCAAGTTTATATATTTGCTTTGAGGTCGGGTATTAACAGTTCCGTTTCCAGTTTTATGATTAAAATTTCTTATGTAATTTTCGTCTTTCGGTGGTTTATAAATGTACTAATACCTCTACATGAAAACTGTTATAAGTACCTATAAAAAAACTAATAATGGTTAAACAAAACTTAAAAAAACTTTCTTAAATACTAGCTGAATACCGAACTATATATTATTAAGATGTACGAGTATCTTGTATGGGCACCGTTTTGTTATCTATTGATAACAATTAATGATTATATTTTAATAACTTCAGCATTTTACCAAAAAACAAGATTCGTAATGAATTAGGTCATCACAAAAGCTTTCCAAAATTAAAAGCTCAAATATGTACCGTAGAGCATACGCTCTACGGTAGAGAATTGAGCTTATAATTTTAAAAGCTCCATTTATTAAAAAGCTCTTTGTTCGTATCAACAAAAATATATGCATTGGCTACAAAGAACACTATAGTATAAATATCAATCATCCAGATATATTTTATTTCGCGCTTCAAAAAGAAATTCACACACACATAAAAAGCTGAAAACTATCGATTAAACTCAATACGGTTTTATTGAATAGATCGTTTATCTATAAGTGTACTATTAAGTATAACGGCGTCATAAAATATTACCACGGATACAAAATGGCGCCCTAGATGCGGTCAGTTGCATCTATTCTCGTCGAAAATAACTGTCCGTCTGCGGTGGAAAGGGCATTGTCATATCGACTTTCACATTTCTCTACTAAAACGTGCGAAAATAGTGAATGAAAAATACAATATATTTTTCCAATTATTATCTGTGCAATAAAAACAACAGTTATTAAATTATTTTGTACTTATTGGTAATCCTATGATTCATAAATTATGATTTTTTTAACAAAAGATGAGGCATAATAATTATTCTCATATCTAGTTAATAACACACAAGCAAACTTGGAGCACAATTTTTCAATAATCGAAATTTTATTTTCAGATCTATTCATCGTAAACTAGAATTATACTGACTATTTGACATTTTTCTTGGATATTTGTAACTACATAACCTGTAGGTATACTAGGCTATGTAGTTGTTAACAAAAAAATAATCTGCCAACTGCGTGCGTAAAAAATACTCACTTTTGAAGTGATATTTTAAGAAAGTAAGGTGAAAAATAGATTAATTTGTCAGCAGGTATAATGAAGGGAATCGTTCCAGTTGTTAACATTATCTAAATATAAACTTTAGGTGACTATTATAAAAAAAATTGTTGGCACTTCGTTTTGTTGCGAACTGAGTTATGTGACACCGTTTTACACAATATTAAATTCTTTTCGTTGATTATAAATTTAAGTAAGCCATTCAATATGCGCTTGTTAATTTTGTTTCATGTTTATTCAGATTTCAGTCTTATATTGTGTTTTTTTATCAGCAAATCGCCCAGACTCTAGCTGGATTGAAAACTAAATTATACATGGTGAATTGAAAACTAGATTGAAAACTGGATTGAAAACTAAATTATATAATATAATGTATTACTAAATTTTATCATAATATAGGTAGGTGAAATAGTCTTGCTGTGTCCATTAGGAATAAAATATCATATTATCTTATGGTTTGTTTTTATTCTTAACCCGATACTTTCAAAAGTAACATCGTTAGACGCTCTTATACATCTTATATCCTAAGCCTTCTATAGTAACGTACATATGTTACCCGTGATAGGTATAAGTACATTATACTTCAAGTCTTCAAGTAATATCAATCATCTATAGAAGTTGTCAAGTCAAGAATGAGAGCATAAAAAAAAGAATGTTGTGTGGTTTTATGAAACCACGGTAAAAGTGAAACTGTTCGAACGGTTCCGAACACTGCTTTGTGTAGTGCATGTCGCGTGTCGGTCGGCTGCCGAGTAGGTATACCTACTCGGCAGCCGCGATACACGCGACATGCGCTACACAGACCAAAAAGTTTGAGACGATGTAATAAAAGTTTCACTTTAATAACTCATTCTGAATCGTATCGAGCAGGATAAAAGGAAATCCCTTAAGCTTTGGCGTTTCAAGGAAAATTGATCGAGGTTATACCTAGTCGTTCTCATTCATATTCTTTAGGGGTGAAACATATTATGTATTATTTTATTTAGCTCTGAGCAAGAACGGGAATAAATCTTATTTAAGAAACTAAATAATCTCAACATTTTCCGAACTCTGTTAACGAAAACATCTCGAAAAAAACATGTTTATCATGAGAAAATTTAAACAGTTGATTCAAACAGCTAACCTCTGAAGCCCTGTCTGTCCTTGCCGCTGTTTATAGCATTCTTGATACACATTATAAATCAGTTATCAAATCGGAAATGCACAATAGACATATATTTACAGAATATATGATATTTCCTTGTCAGAACTAATTGCATGTGCGAACAGCATCGCTCGTTTAATGCTTTCCAAACAAATCAGTCGAACTGAGAATAACATTGAAATATCTTCAGAATATATGAAATAATAAATATCTATCGTAACATGCATAAATGTTTTAAGTTTTGATATCAACTTATTCAGAAAATCATCATTAATTTCTATGAAAGAAAAGTAAGTTGGGTTTTCTCCTAAAATACTAATATTATAAAGCTGAAGAGTTTGTAAGTTTGAACGCGCTAATCTCGATAACTACTGGTCCGATTTGAAAAATTATTTCGGTGTTAGATAGCCCATTTATCGAGGAAGGCTATAGGCTATATATATTATCACGCTAAGACCAACAGGAGCGGAGCCAAGCGGTTGAAATCGCGGGGCGCAGGTAGTGTTATTTAAAAATCATTTCGAATATAATATATGATATATTTCAAACATGTATTATAGAATTATATACGTACAACATATTTATGTTTATTGATAAAAGAATAAGAAGAGAAAATCCTGAAAGAAATTTCAAAGCTCGTAATTCTAGATGAAACTTTATTATGCTCTCACCGTGCATTTACATCAGACAATCGAAAGCTCATTCTAACCAAGTTTTAACCCCACTATGTCAGTATTGTGTATTTTTATTTATCTATTTAGTGTAAACGCGTAGAGCATTCTTTAGTTGTTCTTAGTGCGTTCGAAAAGATTCTATACAATGTTCTAATACTGAACAACACAGAATACGAGTTTGCGTTTACACTAAAATATCACGAAATATTGCTCTTGCTCTAGCTCTAGCTCTATGTTCGTTTGATATTAATGCAACGTCAGCTATAACTCAAATCTTAGCTAATTAACAAAATTTAGCTATTTCAACTTGATCAATTATTTTACAATAAAAAGAACGCTCCTTTTTAAAATTAAACTACCTAAATCCTTCTTATTTATAATTTTGAATAATTTTAATAGTAATGACTCATCATGCAAAATACTCGCTCATGTTTAGATCCTTCATTCAACTCAAATCATAGATAAATCCCCAAATACGAAAATCCGCTTTGATCACCACGTATTGTAATGATTCCTTGTTGAACAAACGCCAAAATCGTTGTAAAACAATCAAAGCGTTGAATGGAAGCCCAAATATAATAACTATAATTCACGAGGTTAGTTTGCTTCTAATTGAGCAGTATTTATGGACAATTGTGTTTTGATAGTACTATTTGCGTGAAAGAAAATAAATATCTGCTTGTAGATAAACAATGATGGTAAACAGTTTTATTGTCTATTGCGTTCAAGATTTCCAGTGAATGCTACTTTGGAACTGAATTATATACTAGCTTCAGAACCATTTCTGAACCAAATTATACACAAACTTGTTGAATCGGCGTTAGAACAAAATGGATGTCAATATACCTATATTGCACGCCTCATAAGCGAAGCGTTGAGGTGGGTACTACTGTCACTTCGCGCAAAACATCTGATTTTTCAAACTTAAAATGTGTTTATGTTTCATACATTGCACTTGTAAGATAATACATACACACACATATTAAGAAAAAACACTATTTTTAACATTCATGATATTTTTGATGTCATTTTTGTTATTTAAACTAGTTAAAAAACAGTTTAAAAAAGTTCTGTCTTGGACGTCCGTGTGTCTGTATGTGCGGAGGATTTTTATAATTTAACTAGCTTTTTGCCCGTGGCTTTGTCTAAAACCTAATAATTTAAATACTTATCTAACCTTCCTCGAGAACCACTGTATCTATTAAAAAAAAACTCGTCAATTCGTACTATCCGTTGCGTAGTTTTTAAAATTTAAGCAGCACTAATGTCGTTGTTTTTATCAAATTGGACCTGAGAACTTTTTTGTACATTACGCGTTTCGTATTTTCAAATATGCAGGTTTACTTATATTATGAAAATTTTAAGATATTTTGCTTCGTGTCCATGATTAATAATCTAAATCCGTTGAAAGCAAACCTCAAGTCATGGATATATCCACTTACAAGACGCTTTATATCAGGTGAATGTACTAATATTGAAGGATTGGAAGAGCATCTCTCGTTCAATCGATTTGATAGCCAGTTGAGTAATAATATAACTATATAATATACATCTGTTCTGAACTTATAAGGAGTAAAATAATTAACATTATTAGAAGCCCGCATCCCTGCAGTGAACGTATATGGGCTGATGATGATGATGATGAAAAAAAATTAAGGTAAAATAATTTTTTATAGATGAAGAAAATGTTTGGTATATTTTACTACTGAATCGAAACGAAAGGACAAAGTCGAAGCGAAATGTAAGAAAATAAAAAGTAAACAATGCATTTCTTCATTTCTTTTTGTTTATAAAACTGTGTGTTGAGAGACATTCTTTGCTCCGATTAAATACCGCCTTTGTATTAAAAGCACAAAGGAATTTATGAAATCGCTTGCATCAGATAGTCACCATTTTACTTTTCTCAGAGTATTGCTTACGTACGAGTATTTGTAGGTATTTTTAAGCTATTGCATAGCTTCTATCGCGGGCCTTGAGCGCGGGGACCGAATCCAGAAATTCCGTAACGAAAAAACCTCACGCTCCCCACTCCAACGGGCGCGGAGGTGTGGCTTGAAGGCATAGCATGCAATAGCTTTACCGCGACAGTCCCCGAGTGCCACACGTCTTTTTTTATTTATTTTTTGGACAAGGGAAACTACATTACACTAAATAACTATGAATACTATCTCGTTTTCGATTTGAAAACAACTGTGAATGTTGTTTTTATGATAAATGCACCTAATTTTAATGGAAGTAGTTTATTCTTTCATGATCATGATGCTTTATATAAGCTTCGAGCTCATTAATATCAATTATAAAATTATTGTAGGCATGAAGTATCGCATCTATCAACTAGCCACCTATATTTTAATATGAGTCATTGAATTTATAGCACTTAATTAAAAATATCGCGACATGCTGTATCATTAAATCAATTAAAATCGCAATCTGTTCTCCAGAAAGTAATTTACAGCTTGCGGAAGCCCGCCCCAATTCGCCGCCCTAAATAAGACGTATATACATGAAACATTACTTCAATATCGATTGTTTTGACTGTTGGCAGTTATTGTTTGCTTAAGAAATAGGGCTGCCCACTATCGATACATTATTTAAATCGATAATAACAAAAACTGCAGATTAAATTGCAAATTTGTAAATAAATTCGAAATTTACAACCTGTGTGACAACCCTAAAAATAAGCTTCGAAATACCAATTGCTTTACGGTTTCTAATTGAAGAACGACCGACGCACGCTTTGATGTAGTAATAAAAAAGATTTATAGGGTTGTCATAAGTGAAAATTATGTTATTCTATTGTAGTTTGTGTTTCACAAAGTTTCAAGGTTTACGGCATATTTATGATTTCATTACATTTATGTACTTTTTATTGTATTGTATTTTTAGATTTATGTTTGTATGTTTAAGGTAAGCCAATGTTCATTCATCCAAAAGTAAGATGTTTTTAGTGTTGTTAAATGAAATCAAACATTATTTGTTGAAAGCTTTCGTATTGTCAAGTGCAAAGCTTACGAATAATTATAACCGATAGCTTTCACCCACGGCTTCGCTCGCGTGGTGTTTTTCGCAATAAAAGGTAGCCTATGTTTTTTCTCAGGGTCTAAAGATTGTCTGTGCCAAATTTCATCAAAATCGGTTGAGAGGTTTAAGCGGGAAAGCGTAACAGACAGACAGACAGACAGACAGAGTTACTTTCGCATTTATAATATTAGAAGGGATTTAAAATGAAACACATGTAATCAATATATCTTTTTATATTTCTTATATCTATAATACAAGGTCTGGAATGGTTATAAGGCAATTTGTAATATCTATGTCATATTGTTAGCTTTTAGAAAATTCAGGATAATATAAAAAAAGCTAAGAGAGA
The DNA here is from genome assembly GCF_061535455.1 of Colias philodice. NCBI lineage: Eukaryota > Metazoa > Arthropoda > Insecta > Lepidoptera > Pieridae > Colias > Colias philodice. The sequence goes on along the minus strand of NC_143109.1, from coordinate 2,797,273 downwards.
CTTACACTTATAACAAAAAATAATAAATAATTTCACTTATAATTTATTCTTACAACTAAGTAATTCAGCTTTTACAAAATTATAGGAAATACAGAATATTTATAACTGCCTTGATTGATTGGCATAGCTTTTTAAACCTAATTTAAAGGGTTTTTTTTTTCTTCAGAAAATCAAATGATCAAAGGTATTTGTGTTACATTTCGTCCCATACTCCATGAGGACAATTATTATTCGACATAAAAAAGCATTACTTATTATAATATTCAGAGAGCTAACATTAAAAAATATTTGTGCATTACCTATAGGGTATGGGGCAGATACGTTTCTAGGATCTAATTTCTTTACAGGCAAGTAAATAAACTTATATGTAACTAATAATCTTCATAAACGGCTTTCTTCATTAGACTCAGACTATTTAAATTAATAAAAGAAATATCACTTATAATAAGGTTTAAAGTTAAAACCACTCAAATAGGCGGTCCGAGACTCTACATTGAGCCCTTATCTTTTTAGTATTTAAAAATATATTAAAAAGATACAAGATGGATTTAAAAATACAAATAGTAAAGACTAGAGATTTTAAAATAAATATGTTTGTATAAATTATTCGTCCGCGTGTCATCACACATCATAATATTCGTAATAAAGAAACTTTTTTCTTACATAAATAAATGAAAGATATTGAAGAAGTTTATTTTTCACATAAGCTGCCATTTCAATTGAGAATCTATCATAATTACACGAAATATAACTTAAACAAATGAAAATTACTGACATGCATTATTATAAACAGATAGAAAGTAATTTGATGATATTAATATTATTACTTATTGTGTTGTGCCTACGATAAACGTATAGAAAATTACAAATATTAATCAAGTATTGATAAAAATAGATTTTACAGTATATAGGTACTTATTTATGGTTATTAGATTGAACCTATTGCTGTGATGTGTTAAGTTTTTTATAAGCGCTTTTTTTTTGCTAACACATTCTTACTAACTAATTTTTTAGGGTTCCACTTTTAAGAATTTCTCTTCTAATTATTTGTCATGGCATTTTGCTAACAGATGTCAATAATAACAAAAGTATAATGTACCATACAGGTAAGACTAAATTTTTTTTTGTGTTGAAATTACCTTATGTCGAAACTATCGTCTCATATCCGCAGTGACGAAATTCTACGATATATATTATCTTTCGTCATAATAAGAGAAACCTATAGATCTAACAATACTAAGTATTATACACTGTATTATACACTAGTTCTTGTATTTTCATTCGCAACATCAACTTCTTAGCCGGTCCCAATTTCTTCACATGTGGTAGCAAGCTGTTAAAGAAGCCTATATCTTCATCCTTGGCTACTTCTGGCTCTTCACTACATTTTTGAACTTCATCATCGTCGTCATAAAAGTCTGTTTCCATGACGATTGGTTTTGTATCGAATTCATCAAAGTCATCATCTCTGGCCGCTGGCTCATCATTTATTTCTTCATGGGTTGTTTCGGTGGGTTCAACGTTTGTGTAATAATTACTGCTCTGGTCAGCTACGTCGAAGTCTTGGCTGTATGAATCTTCAGGGATGTCGTTGCCGTCATTGTCGAAGAACTGGTTTGATAGGAACTGCAGTTTGGGCAATAACTCCCATTCGGAGGTCTGTTTGCGCACTTCTTTTCTTGCTTGGTCTCGTAGGTACTTCCATTTTAGACGTGCTTCATCGCCTGTAAAAACATATGTGCTATAGAATATTCAATATCTTTTATATTATTCATCCGGAAAATCTATTATTCATATATTTAAATTTTTAGATACCATAAATAATTACGTTGTTGTGGTTATGTATTTTTAATTGCTTTGAATTAATTAATAGGAACAAGACAATTGAGGGATTTCGTGTAATTGTTCTATACCTACGAAAATAATTAGAGGGGCTGATTAGTTAATTACTAATTACATCCTCAATCAAGTAAACGACGCCTGTTAAATATTTGTCCTTTGGTCAAAAAGACCCTGCTAACTTGTCTAGCACGACTATAACAAAGTATTTATTTGTACTTACGTGTAACACCCAAATCCAATGCAATTTCTTTCCACGCTTCATCCAACTTATACCAATTGTGATGTCCCTTCAACTGTCGATTCCATATAATCTCCCTCACTCTTACCAGCTCTATCAACTTATTCATATCAACGTCTATAGTCCTTCTCTTATTCATCAATAACTTTTTGCGCATTGTATATCCAAGTTTTGGTCTTTTAATCGATTCATCAAGTGAATTAAATACTTCTTCGGCTGTATCTTCATCACCTTCCTCGTCCTCTGTTATGAATTGGTGATGAATGAACTTTAGCTTTGGAAAGTGTGGCCATTCGGAATCGTTGGGGTTTTTCTTCATCTCTTTCCGGCATTGGTCTTTCAGGTTTTTCCACTTCTTTCTACAGTTAAGACCTGAAAGTAAGAATATTTTTGAAATTTGCAAAAATGTTGATTGCAAATTTAACATAGTAGGTAATTCAATTTCTTCGTTGTTTTAAAGTGTGTTTTAAAGGCTGTTAATTTATGATACAAAACTTTTAACAGGTAAATAATACCTATACTCTACAACTCTACAAAATAATGAGGGCAATAATAGGAGAACTTATCTGTTTGGATGATTGTGATTAAAGTTATTTTTCAAGTTTTAACTTGAAAAATAAACTTTAGTTTATTAAATTAACTTTGTTGAATATAATTTTTATACAAAGAGCGATGTAGCTTAAATTTGACGAATCGCTTTAAAAGTCGCTACTCGCTTTGTAACTCAAACTTAAATTGTAGGAGCTTATAATATGTCTATGTACTTTAAAATAAAACAGCATACGATATTAATTATTATTTCTAAAAAAATACGTATTATAAGAATATTATTATTTTAAAGAAGATTCATCACCAGCTGCTCTACAGTTTACTTTTATTAAATATAACGCCATCTATGTGTAAAAGCGTGAACTACAACAAATTGCCCCGTTTCAACATTGCGGTGATATCAACGACGCGCCATACGCGGCGCTGCATTCGCGCAGCTAGCGGACAGCTTCGCCATACAAACGTAAACATGGCCGCAAGCTCGCACGGGCGTTCACCTCAATACTCACTGGTTGTGCCGACTTCGGCTGCGACTTCATTCCAATACCTCTCCAGTTTGAAGCGATTCCTGTGTCCCCTATAACTTTTATCCCACAAGCACTCTCTCGCCTGGACGGCGGCGATCAGCTTGTCCATGTTTTTGGATTTCGCACCCTTGCCTTTCACCTTCATAGCGGAGCGGACGCGCTAGCGGGAGCGGCGACGAACGTAAGTGACGCGTGGCTGTAAACTGAGCGGCTTCGCTTTCCGCATCCGCCCCCCGCTCACCGCTCGCGACCCCGCTGCCGCCCCCGCCCGCGCCTTCCTCATCGCTACTCGCTCTCCTTTCGTGACCAATTAAATCCGCTCTGTTACCTGCTGACCGTACTAAACAGACAATAATGGTTCGTTTCGTATTCTTGGGTATACATTTGTCTATTCTATGAATGCAAATATTTACATACTTCAAAGTACTTGTATTGATTTATTTTGATATCTTTGATAATTTCTTCGATAGTGTTGTAATCGCTAACCGCGATGATAAATTTTTAAAACATGAATGAGCATAATATTACCTACTGAAATCTGAAGTTGAATCATTTAAGTTTTAATAAACTTAATAAAATATTTATTTTAATTTAAGTTAGTCAAATAATTTAGTTTTTATAAATGATAAAATGTTCACTTTTAAGTAGAAAATTAATGATTTATTAAACTCTACATAGAGCTTCACATAATTCAAATTGCACCTATTTTTAATATCGTTATATGACCGATGCAGAAAAATACTCTATGAATTTCTCTCTTTCATTTTATGTGAAAAGTAAACATAGAATAAAAACCAAGCCTCAAAGATGACGTAAATTAATAAAGACGCATACTTTGTAAAACATAATATTGTACTACCTATTTATATAACATGAACTAAACGGCTATTATTGAGGGTTCATTCTTACTTAGACATACACGTCAATTGTGAGTCGATGTGTGTTTAATAATTATTTTAACAAAAGTGAAGTGAAATATATTTTGTCCCTATATTTTCTATTTGAAATTAAATTTTACAGTGAAGTATTTTCTAAGTGCTACGATTTTTTATAAGGTGCACGATAATTACTCAGTCCTCTGGAGGTAGGAATAACATGCGTGTAAGGTTAACCTTAAAGTAACATAGTATTTCTTTATTATTACATAGATAATTATAATCGTAAGCAACTGATAAAGTTTTAATTGCCAAATTGTCAACGATAGTAATATATTCATAAGCAAAAAACAGTGAAAACAGCTCTCGATAAAACATAATCGTGTTTCGTTACCTTGAGACGTAACTCGGTCAAGCCACCACTGCGCATGAGTGAAGTCAAGTGCAGCCAAGTGTCATCACCCAGTCTACCCAGAGACCGGCAAGTCAGCGGCCTCCTGTCCCGAGAAATAAACACGTCGCAAACACGAGTGTCATTAAGGTTAGTCGAATTTCGAGTGCCGCATCTGTTTATTTAGTCTTTGGACACGGTTTTTGAAGTGCGTTCCTTTTTGAAAGTTTCTTTAGTGTGTAGCAGGTTCGGTTTTCAAGCGAGTTCTCTTTTCGAAAACTTGTAGATGTTGGTTGACATTGCTAATTGTAATTTTATTAGTTTCATTATCACTTAGACGTGGGTTGTGTTGCATTTTAAAGTTTATTCGATTTTAGGTACCTATTTGTTTAACGTTTTCAATGTTGTTGGTTTTATGTAATTATGGTTTTTATCTTATGTGCTCTTTAATATTGACAATACTTAAGTAAACCCTGTCATTTTATAGTGTTTTGTTTGTTCGGTAAATGTGATCTCTACATTTCAAATTGTATTGTAATGACGAACTATAAAAATGTTTAATTCCTACCATTTTACAGTAAATTGAAATTAAACTAAACAGGCAGTACTACTAATTTAGAAAAATAAAATAATAACTTTATATTTATTTGGATATACATAGATTTTACGAATGTAATTTATAAATAATGATTATTAATTATCGCTACATCTCTTCATTTACACCTTTTTCATTTAATTTCATGATACAATATTCATCGAATTAGAAAAATGAGTAAGCCTTATATATTACAGGCTAGCTGTACTTATTAATTATCTAATAGACATAATATAAATATTATTAAAAATTATGTCGTATCTTAATACTAATGAAGCAGCATTTAATAAATTTAATGATATTAATTGATAAAGTTAGAGCCAATTTTTATGCATATTTAAGCAGCGCCATCTAGTTTCAACATTATGAAACTGTGTACATCAAAACAAAATATAAAATGTAGAGTTTTGAAAATATAGAATTTGTGTATGTTATGAATATAATACTCACCTGGACGATACAATTTATTGTTTTTCTTCGCTCTATCGTTTTCATTATTGATAAAATGTATGTTTTTTTCTCTCTGTGGTGTCTACTTTATGTATCTATAAATAATTGATAGACACTTAAATTATTTTAATATCATAATTTATATAATTATTTTAACTAACTATACCTATATACTAATTTTTTGGTTATATTCAGCCTGCCTTATTAGGTACCTCACACTTTATTTTATGATTTTAGTGACTTAGAAGAAATCGCAATAAGCGATATAGCCTACTTTTATATCTAATGTATTTTATTTATTGTATTCTGACGTTAATATACTAAGCGCTTGTTTCGGCTTTGCTTGGTTACAAGACAATGACAAAGAATACTTAATAGTAGCTAACGCTTACTATGATAATAATACCCAAAATATTGATCCACGTTTTAAACTAGATTAAATTTGAAAAACTACTTCACTAATTTTCATATTAGATAGAGCTATTAATATTTTTTGAATTGTTTCTGAAACAAAATTATCAATATTCTAATAACCATATAACAACGCGTAAACATCAAAGTTTACGCGTTGTTATCATGAAAATTTTTTACATTTTATACCGTTTATATATTCAAGATTATTACAAATCTATTATTTTAAATCTATTAAAAAACAATAAAAACCTATTCAACTAATAATAATTCCTAGGTTCGTTCTCTGCTGAACCAATTGATAAACAACTATTAAAATTGATGTGAAATTCAACTGCCCCGTACCCCATATCCCAAAACGAAGCAAGGGACAGGCTACAGTCGTAACTAGATAGCCGCTGTTGGGAGATTACATTAGGGCTTCGTTTAAATACACCCTGAAACACAGGGGAAGGGCAAATGCGTAAAGCCATATCCAGATGGATACAGTGTTGCCAACTTGGTAGTCAAGCTTAGAGCTAATGTTGTGCCAAAAAAGAGCTGAAAAAGAGCTAACTTTATCAACTAAAGAGAGCTAAATAAAACCATTCGAACTTATTATATTTTATATCAGCTTTAAATTCTTTTTTACATAAAGCCCTAAGATGGTCTACCGGTAATATTGAAGAATGAGCGGCAATATACAATGTCAGAGAAGCCTCAGATGAGCTCTTCGATTCGTCGAACTTTGGCTTTGCCTGAAAGGTTAATTTTTGTTGTCTCAAAGAAAAGGGCTCCGCAGCTTTCAAGTGTTTTTTGCGCTTTATGTGATTAAATAAGTCATTTTTTTTTGCGTTTATTTCGCATCGTCAATAACTGCAGAAGGCTTTTGTATTATCATTGCTGACTTCTTTTAACCAGCCCTGAAAATCGGGCTCAGAGAGCCATTCCTGGCGGAATTTCTGGGTGTATGGTTTACTACAGGACATAATTTCACAATAAAGTCTTCACTTCAGTCACTTTCATATAACAAACTTAACTTTATCACAAAACAAACACTAATCTCTCAAATGACTAAAATTTCCAGTTTCCACATACATAAGATGAATGAATACCATTTGTAATGGAAGCACAAGAAAGAAATCGTGTACATATATATAAGTTACTCTATGATCGTGTACGGCGAATGTGGGGGAATTCCCTCGGGCGGGCGGGGAAAATATCTTTATGATCTATGGTTTGGTACAATACGAAATGGCTGCGTTCAATAATTATAATTAACCTGCACTTCGGTAGTGGATTCGAAGCCAAAAAGCCACCGTCGTATGGCTAACTGAAAAAGAGCTAGAATAGTCGTAAAAAGAAGCTAAGGAGCTAAACGGTTTTTTTAGAGCTGATAATTGATAAATAGAGCCAAATCTAGCTCTAAAAGAGCTGAATTGGCAACACTGGATGGATATGTCTGGCACAAACAATACAAAAATTATAGAGAGGAGTTATAGATTATAGAGAGAAAAATTATAGATTATAGAGAGAATACAATATCGAGGGTAATTTATATAAATAGTATAAAGATAGAAATAGAGATAATTAAATTATAAAATAAGACATTTAAAGAAGGAAAAATTACTTATTTAACTGTATATAAATATTAATTTTCTTCCGCAATAAAGAACTCTACATCCTCAGTTTATTTATCCGCAAACTTATATTATTCAATCTTGTATTTGCACAGACTACAGAGTGACGAGTTAAAGCTAGTAAATATTAATTTAGAGTTATTGTCTAGATGTCAGCCAGCACATCTAGATGTAAACTCCAAAGTCTAGACTTAGTCTAGACCTTGTAGAATTTATTTCTTCCATGTCCTATTAAAACACATTTTACTATTTTATATTCTTACTTGTAAAGTTAAAGTTAATTTTAAACTGTTATAAAAAGTCGTCAAAAGTAGAATCTCCTACGTATTACCAAAACTTTTATATTTGAAAAATTTACAAATAAATGAAATCAAGATCGATGTTATTAAAACAATAAAAGCACCCAATTCTTTATTCAAACATTTAATGAATATTCAATTCTGAATATTAAACATTACCATTTTTCAAAAACTTGAATTTAAAAGAGCTATCGAGGCTCCTTCAGAGGGTACGTGTAGAAGCAATTATTACCACCCCTCTATTCTAAAAAGAAGGGTGCATAAGGACTCGGCTAAAATCATCCTGAATGGACTGAAGTAGGAACTTCACTTATGACATTAATGTAATGTTGTTGAGTGGAAATGTGTGCAAATTATTTTCTCTCAGACTAACTTTAAAAAATATATTCGAAAAAAAACCTTTGTGACATGTTTCATACCAACATTAACCCCGGAAACCTTTTTCGGGCGAACCGCAAACGTATAAAAATAATATTCGCAAAAGTACAAAAGGTTCACTGTCGTTAGGGACTAGGGAATGAATCTAAAAATACAGCCAACATAATTATTACGTTTCGGCTGAATTTAATAGCAAAGTATATTTAACTATATACATATATGTAACATAATATAATATATATACCTAATCTCTTTTTCTTCCCATTCGCTTTCAATGATAATCTAATTAAAGTAGCGACAATCCAGAAATTAGGTTAGGTTTCAATGAAAATTGGAATAGTTTCAACAAAAACTATTATGTATTTGAACATTCGACATCATCATGCAAATGCATCTTCATAAAACAGAATATGAACCTCAAACCGAACAATTTAGAACAATTAGACAAAGTAGTGAATTGTCTGAAACCTTTATACATGCCTGTCTGCACAATGAGCAGAGAAATAGGCCGACGTTTCAGATCTTCATATAAAATGCCATGGCCACTACGATGTCGTGATCGTAAAACATTTTATTGTTTTAACTGGAGAAGAGCATTATAGCACCACTGGGAACCGCCGATGCAGCTGTTTCTTTCAGCTGAGAGCTACACTTTGTCGATAAATACGTACTTGAGTATTTCATTAACCTATATGTATAATATGTTTATAATATAACCCGCCTTTTGTGGTAAGACAAAGGTTTTATGCATTGTAGATTAGAGGTTGCCACTTTTTTATTTCTTTCTTTGAGGGTGAGTGATAATTACTTTTTACTTTTACTTTTGAATAAGCTGCTGTTACTGCAGTTCAAATTATTCAATTCAAATAAATCATTCTAAGTATCGGCAATCTATCAACTGAATAATGAATATTGATGAATGACAATCGAGAACTATTTCAAAGAATTGGCAGTGTTTCTTATTCAGAATATGATATTACTAGCGACCCGCCCCGGCTTCGCACGGGTGCAATGGCGGCCGGCCGGTACCGCCGCAAACGCTACGCCCCGCAATTTTTAAATCTGTAATATCTTCGAAAATATTCACGTGTAAAGGGCTATATAGATCTATATTGAACAATGTATTCAAGGTATTTAATTCGTTAAAGATTAATGCTGTACCTATTGGTTAATATCGCTTCGAAAATTAACCATTATTTGTCGTAAAAAGTAAATGACAAAAAAAGTTATTGTGGGTTATCCATAAGAGATAGACATATACCATCACGGACTTTTCTGTAGACCTTTTCAATGTGTACAATACTTAGTACATTATTTTGATAAAACTCGTAGGGTCACCCTGCGTTTGCAATGTAAGCGGAAAAAAGGTAATTATTTACGACATCACATTAGAAACCTCAAAAATAACAGGACTTCTCCACTATTTAATGGATGTTATTATACCTATAAACCTTCCTCTTGAATCACTATCTATTAAAAAAACCGCATCAAAATCCGTTGCGTAGTTTCAAAGATTTAAGCGTACAAAGGGACATAGGGAAATAGGGACAGAGAAAGCGACTTTGTTTTATACTATGTAGTGATGATGATATTTTATCAAATACTGGGTTTTCGCCCCAGTCACGGCCGTCTATTCGTGTTTTATACGATTTTCGAATATTAAGAGTCCATGATGATTTTTTTTAATCAATTGCAATGGTGTAACGTTGGGGTAACTAACACGGTTTTCTTTTGACAATTTAACACGTTCACTGCGCCATCATTATCAAAGAACTTTCAGCTGGTGCTTTGGAGACCTAAAAGATCTCGAAACTTACCAACCCTTTGGTGCGTTTGAGACCTAATCAGTCTCCTAAAGATACAGTTTTGAAAATAATTTATATCTTCCAGAAAACAATGACATATACTTTGAAGTTTTTGTGGATGAAAGATAGTCTATTGTTTTATATTTTGCTAGGTTCGCACGCAGTTATGACATTTGAATAAACTACAAATACCAAAAAAAAATTAGATATCGATTGTATCTCGTACCGCAACCGAAGATAGTTCAATATAGTAAGTAGTGATGGGAATAAAATAATATACCAGTTGTCGATTGAAATAGTTTTATTAATTATGCAAAGTGTTTTTCATTAAAACATGGTAAGCACATTGATTGCTTACATTGCGCGCATATGGTAACAATTCGTTTTCCGAACATTTTCAAAATTTTTTATTATACTGCTGCATCGTCCACGATGCAGCAGTATAATCCGGCTTTGATTTTTTGTTCTTCTCCGTAGATACTGCTTTCCGAATCGGTGGTAAATGTTAAAAATATGTAATGACGTTTCAAAAGTGCTTGTATAAGAAGTCTAATTGAATAAATAAATGTTTGAGTTTGAGTTTGTTAGAAATCTCACCAAAATAAATAGATTTTTTACACTTTTTTCTTTTAAAAGAACTCATTAGTTTATAAAAAATAATCAACACCTAGATACGCGAGTATTATTTCCAAAACGAGCGAGCTCCCACATCGATGCTAGGACAACACTAAACCGAATCACGCAGCGCCCGCGCCGCCTACCCTCCCTGTCTTGCGTCTACGAGGCCTACGATTCCAAGAGTACCGACATATCTCCTGACGCAAGGAATGAATATAATTACAGTACTGTGCGTTAGGGACCTAATCCATCTCTAATTTATTTTTTAATGTTATTGAACTCAGCTTTAAGTAGGAAGCAAATATGTATATTTGTCCTACTCATACTTAAAGAACTTTACAAGTTAGATCCTCCCGCAAGGAGTGAAAAAACACGATTATATTCAACGCACAAAACGAAAGTCCTGCAAGGGATCTGATAGATCTCGTAATGCAGCGAACGTGTTAATAAAAATATATATCAAGAAATACATAATATTATCAAACCAGTTTCATGAAAATATTTACAAGTGGATTCTAGACACGTTTGCGCGTGCATTTAATAAACATATCTACAGTGAAATGATATCTTATCTGTACAATAAGTGTGAATAAATGGCAAAGATTAATCTTTATACATATACGGTTTCATTTAAATATACTTTGTCACGGCCGCAGCGGTGGAAGGTTATAACAAACTGACAACACTCGATAAACAATGAAGTTGTTATGGTTTTCAGTAGAAATTACTATGAAACAAATTTTAAGGTTATATAGACATACTTAGATGTACAACATTTTAGTAAGTCATGATTTTTTTTTATAAAAGAGAGTGAAATAAGGAAGGGAAAGTATGGGGAACAGATGTCGCATGCGATGACAATTGAGAACGCCGTAGGTATATACGCAACGAAAGCCGGAGGTAGACATTTAGTCATTAAAATATAATATGTACATATAAAATGTATATGTAATAAGAGCTAAACAAGGGTACAATCTATTCCCAGTTCGAATGCTAATTTTCAACATAAATGGTCCAATTATGAAACATAAAACTAAAACAGTCTAATGTGCTTAGACATTAATAAAACAGTCACTCAATACAATCCGCTTATATTACGTCAATACATACAACTATTATTACATAACTTTGCCTGTTTTCAATCCGTACATAGGCCGTAGGTATCCCTTATTTCCAGACAGTTTGAGGCGTGAATTGAACTGACTGGCAAATTCATATTATAAACGCAATAACCAGCCATGGTTATATGAATTTACCAGTCAGTTCACAGCGTAAACTGTCTGGAAATACCTTGTTCCGTTTCTAACGAACCTAATATTTTACTCGTTTATAACTGAGCTAGAATTACCATAAATGCTCACGCTGATTTTCATTGGGTATTCTTTGTCACGCCTGCCATCTTGAGGCTTCGAAGCAGCCATTGTAAGTGAGATTCTGCAAAAGGCGCTGTTTCTTTTAATAGAATGCAAAGCACAATGAATAAGCTAGATATTGTGGTCCAATTTACTTCATAACTGGTGGCATATAAATAGATAGTATTAAAACAACGTGATGGACCTTTTGAAGGGATTAAGCATAATTAATTGTAGATAATTAGGAAACGGCATAAATCGTAGAATTGCCCATAGAAATTCCTGATAACTCGGCTCATGAAGATAGTTAAAATTCAAATTCACAAAGTCTGCTTAGTGAAATGTCGATACGTTTTTAATATTTATAAAAGTGATTTAAATTCTACAGTTCCTTATTTTACACATTATAAAACATACAACATACCTACCTATTAATCTTATATATAAAAATGAATCGCAAAATGTGTTGGTAAGCGCATAACTCGAGAACAGCTGAACCGATTTCGATAATTCTTTTTTTATTATATTCCTTGAAGTACGAGGATGGTTTTTATGTAGAGAAAACGTAAATATGTACCACGGGCGAAGCCGGGGCGGACCGCTAGTATATTATACAACACATTTGTAATAATCTGATTTCATCGTACTTCCTAGAAATTTTATTCCTCCTTTTTTACAAACTTACATCAAAACCTCCCTTCCCATGCCTTATCAAGGATCCAGGTATCGCAAGATCTAGGGCAAATAAACAATGTGTTATTAATTCAGATCTACAGCTCCAAGAGTGCTAATTAGGTCGGCACTCCGCAGAGGACGGGATTGCGGTCAAACACTCACCTTAGGAAAGACCAATCTAGCGAGTGGGTTAGAAGTTTCTAGAATTACCTTCTTTTAGAGTATTTGCGACTTGCTTATGTACAAAATAATGTTTGGAAGTAAGGTCAAAAACATAGTATGATAAAATTTGTGTTAGAGTTGTGTTTGTAAATATTATTCCTAAAAATTTTGGAATTAGGTATCTACTACTTATACAAAGTTACTCAAGTAATTATTGCTTCGCTATCAATTATTTTCCAACAGAGAAAAGGCGAAATTAGCCTGATGTCTACCAAACCGACCAATATGCTGAAGGAGTAGTATAACCCATCAAGGGTGCAATGCAATAAAAAAAATTAATAATACCGACTCTACATTATTTCCTTCAAATTCTATCTCAACAAAGTTAATTGCATATTAAATACTGGTAACGTCATATAGTCTACGTTTGATGAGCTCCAATTTTGTTTTAAATGAAACTTCGGTAATCCCTTTGCTCACATACTTAACAAATTATTGATATCGCTAAAGCTCAGTTCGCGTATCAAAGACATCGCATACACATAGCTGAGTGGTTGGAGCATGTTTATTGCGTTCTCGACATGAAACTTACCAATATTTTTTACTATGGTAAAACTGGGAACAATAGAAAAATTATTAGACACTAGCGGTCCGCCCCGGCTTCGCCCGTGGTACATAATATTTACGTTTTCTCTACATAAGAACCATCCTCATACTTCAAGGAATATAATAAAAAAAGAATTATCGAAATCGGTTCAGCCGTTCTCGAGTTATGCGCTTACCAACACATTTTGCGATTCATTTTTATATATAAGAAGATTTATAATGAGAAACAATTTGTTTGATACTTCAAGGAAATGTTTGTCTTTTTCTAAAGACGTAAAATCATACAGTACATTTTCAACGATTTCTGTTAGAATTAATAGCAATTCCTATATATTTTCGTTCGCATTTCATTATCTCTAAAAATACCTGCCAGAGAAAGTTTTCACATTAACAATCTTTTCTGGAAATAAATTAAACCAATATTTGCTTTAGTTTAAGAGTTTAGTATCACGCGATCTCAAATATAGCTGTAAATCCTAAAATAAAACTTCAGGCACAAACTTTAAAATTAGGTCTAGTCATGCGATATTTGTCATTTTACAAAAATGGGTTTAGAGCCATATTTCTCCTAAATTGTATCGTTTATAAGCTAGTACAAGATTCAATTTGTATAATAAATTGTTCGATGATTAAAACGACTACTAAAAGCAACTCTCACATAACGCATTCAACATAATCTTTTTCTACTGGGTTTAGTTTGGAATTATTTTAAGCTCTACGTTGACTTTATACGCTTTTATTATTAAAAATCCAAGATTAATTAAGTTATTCCTTATGCCCATTATTGCAAGCCAATTTTATTAAACTCTTGTTTTGCTTAATTGGTAGAGAAAATAACAAATTCGCGAATGAGAATGCGTATTTCATATGAATCTAATCAGTGTATTATTTGTCTATTACACAGGTCTATTAGTACATATTTCGTGATAGAAAACATAATAGGGAGGATTTTACAAAAGTCATTCCGTCTTCTACAACTAAAAGCTTATACAATTATTTCAATGACTTATAACTATAAATATTTTCAATTAGTAACCTATTAGTATATTTCGGTATTGATTGTACAGTCGCAAGTAATCGAGTATTTTCCTACACGTGATTATTGCAACTCGTGTCATAGCTGCACTGTGACGTATGCCGTGAGCAGTGTAACGGAGTAATCCAATCAATTACCATGGATATGGTAGCGGGGAAATGTAAGCGCCACTGCTATAAATGATGGTCATTTTTCTTGCTGTTTTTTATTTGCAGAGAAAAGATCTATCCACATCCTAGCGTACCATTAGGCGAGATGGTCAAGAGCTTTAAAATTGACATTAAAATGTTGCCTGGCCCAGTAGACAAAGTAACAATTACAAAACGATAACGAAGTTAGAAATCGCAAAAATGTATGGGATTGACATACGCCGCGTTAGATCACGTGGTCTATCTAATGTCAATCCCATACATTTTTGCGATTTCTAACTTCGTTATCGTTTTGTTATTGTTACTTTGTCTAAGGCCCCTGATGTTACCAAAAACGTCGGAGAATCTCAATAGTTTTTCAGCTTAGCGATGATAGATTGTAAATTTTGTAATCCTTTTCTTCTATTATCTAAGATATTTTTATTTGTAGACTAGAACTATCCTTGATTTTTTTTCTAAAGACTTAATAGCATATCACGGTAAACATTACAACAAATCTGAATTGCCATCAATGGAGAGTACCTACTTATGTTCCAAGCTTTATAAGAATCGATCATATTAATAAGGGATAATGTGCTATATAAAACTTTAATTACGAAGAAGATTATAAAATTAATACCCGCCTTAAATCCACGTTATATCTCATATTAAAAGGATTATTGGAAACACGTGTGAGGTTGTCCTTGTGATGTGGCTACAAAATAATTTATACGTTTATTGATTACTTCATCACCTTATTGTACTATTCTTATGAGCTATGTAGTTTTGGAACTAAAAAATTGCGAATTCGTTTTCTGAATGTTTGTATCTGAAAACAAGATTATATCGACTATATTGACATAATCGTGATGTTGATGAAAGTCAATAAACTGCTGGCAATAGTGTTATTGGTAGGTTCTGAAACTCGTTCTGTAATATAGTACCTTAAGCCCGCTACTCACGTACCTGCAGCAGGGGCAATATTGGAATTGCACCCTTAATTGGTTCCTTATTGTAATGTGTATACTGTATAGGCAAGAAGGGGCAATTACCTTAGCATTATCAAGAATGGCAAGTGTACCCTCAGTTGGTTTAACTCATATGAAAAAATGCTTTACAATGTCTACCTATAATATAAATGACCCTTATAAAGTAGTATTAACACTAGGTTTCTAATAAACTACCCTTTTTTTATAGTGGGGAAATCTTCCAAAGATACCCACGGCCCGCGGGGAAGGAGCCGTGGGTTATGTCGGATTCTTACCGACTAAAACCCCACTGTGTTCCGTCGAGAAGCTTTAATGATGGGGCCGCGGGTATTGGTTAGAATTCTTCCGCGACCTAATAAACTACCCTATGCATTTTTTCCAAATTGTTGACAGTGACTTCACTTAAAAATATTTCAAATTGATCTACACCATCTAATCCAAAAAGACTTCTTTATAATTCCAAATACACATAAATCGCTAGTCCCATTCTCTTATTTCATGTAGACCTCCATTTCAACAGGTATTAGTCGACGCATGGCGAGAAAACAGCAGCATGTCGGGCATGACGGGAGCGAGCATGCTGCGCACGCGCAGAAAAGATGTCAACGTCAAGCCAAACCGCAAGTAAGAAAATAATAGATAGTACTTAGTATACTGAACAGCATTGTGTATTATGTATTTATTTATTGCTTTTTAGTAGATACATATTTTTACTTATTTATTTATTAACTTACCTTATGGGTAAGAAGGGGGTAGGTACGATACAAGAAGGCCAACTAAGATATATTTTCTTTAAAGGATAAATTATACTACATGTTTGGAATATAGATTAAAAAGGTAATGCATTTACATAGGTACTAATTATTATCCAAACGATGCCTGATAAAATTTCAATCATAGAAATTAAAAATATATATCATCATAGAAATTAAAAATAAATAAACTATGATTTCTCACTCCAACATCTTTATCCAGGAAAAATGGGATTGTACTTTTTTGTATCAACTAAATCGTATGTGTAAGTAATGAGTAAGATTAAAAAAAAATTGAAGCATATTTAACATTAGGAATATTTAAAATTCCTATACCTACTAAGTTTCTAGACTAGCCTTGTCAAACAAGATTAATCTCAGTCTAATATTCTTTAGAAGTCTGAAAACAGGGGATTTCTCAAACGAGCCACTTGAATCTCAAAGCTCAAGGTCAGAATTATTTCATTTGTGCCTGAATACAACTAGACGAGTGTCTATTGTTCTTTTGTCAAGAGACGAGTTTAATGTGTAAAATAATGACAAAGAACAAAGAATTGTTATTTTCAGATGTAACAAAACTCTCTGCTGTTCGGTTACTCTATATTTAAATACTATCATAGACTTTATAGTTTATACGTATTTTATATTATCATAGATTTTATATATTTTTATTCGTATAGTATTTCGCTTAATTGCTTTATCTAGAGCATGTTTTAAGTATTTACGTATTTATTAGAATGTATTTTATTACTTTTTATATAATATTATGTACCTTGAATTTATGCTATCTATTACTATATTAATATTTTATATATTATAATTTTTATGTCCACTTTCCAAATTATTTATATATCTCCTCTTTATAACTTTGTAGTTATATTGTGGAACCAAGTATCTATCTAAATATATATATTTTTTATTTAATATCTCTTTCGATAGGTACCCAATTATGATTAAACTAATTAATGTTTGATTCTTTGAAGTCTTACTCTATCTTCCTTTGACTTGACTCTACATGTGAAACTTTAAATATTCATTTCACCAAATTATTGGAAGTTTATTTATTTTTATTTATTTTGTTTATAGTAAATATAATACTTTCAGATTGGACCGCAAGTCCTCGCGGGGCATGCTATACGAAAACGAAGAATTACGCTTGCGTACAATCAATATCAATGCAGAAATTGAGAGAGGTAATTATTATTTAAGTAGGTAGTTTTCCAAACTTACAAAGTGAATACTCAGACATAATATAAAAAGTAATAAATTTAAGACGGGGAAATTATAAGAGCATCTCCGCGAATCCATACTAATATTATAAATGTGAAAGTAACTCTGTCTGTCTGTCTGTTACTCAATCACGCCTTAACTACTGAACCAATTTGCATGAAATTTGGTATAGAGATATTTTGATACCCGAGAAAGGACATAGGCTTCTTTTTACCCCGGGACATAGGATAAGTTTTATCCCGGAAATCCCACGGGAACGGGAACTATGCGGGTTTTTCTTTGACTGCGCGGGTGGAGCCGCGGGTGGAAAGCTAGTAGGTATGCTATATTCTTTCCAACTTGATTCTGACTCTACCAAATAGCTCTACCTATTCCTATCTTACCACCTATACTTCTCTGTGTGCTCTACCATACGTACCTAATCAAAAACACAAATAGTACAATTATTGTTATGTTGAAATACTGCCTCAGTGAGTTTTTGTAATTAGAAAACTATTACTACAAAAGCTAATACGCGTTGAGATTAATTATATTTTCAGAAATTAATCAAATTTATAAAGCAATACTGTTAATCTAGAATTTATTTATTTATTATTAATTTCAATATAAAATCCAGGGCAATCAGACATAAAGAAGCTAAAACGAGAGAATGAACAGTTGAAGCGAGAGATATCCGCCCTCCGCTACGAGTATGACCGCCTCGACCGTATGCTGCGCGAGCGCCGCTCCTCACCTGAACATTCGGACGTACGTAATATCACTTATTATTTATTCCTCACTATATTATGTATATGTTATCGTAAGATTATATACACAGAAGACATAATGCAATGGGTGGCTATATTGTTTAGTGGCAATTTATATTTCTGTAAAAAAAGTTCCGGTAACAAGGGGCGCCTGCGCCTTTTGAACTTTTTAAAACAGAAGATACAACATCTTATTGATAAAATTTAGTCCCATTAAAACAGCATAAAAAAGGTTCATCCTAGTAAAGCTTGTTGCTTAAAGCTTTGTAAAAGCTTTTGAGATATTTTAAATACAGAGATTCAACAACCCTGACTTCCAAATTAGACTAACTACAAATATTACCGGAAACTAATTTGATTCGTCTGAATGGAAGTCTCCATAGTTGTTAAGCGTATGTGCTATGATAGCCAATTATGCTGCTCATAAACATGAGCCAATATAGACACGAATATGTGACTTACCTTCAATACAATAATTTGGTTTTATCATTCCGATAGGCTCCTACATGTGAACCTATAAAAAGAATAAAAATACATAGAATCACATTTACAATAAATAATGCAGTAAGTACTTTGATGTTGGATGTAGGTAGGTATCCTATAGTATCTATAGAGTGGGTAAGTTGTGGTAAAAATATTATAGTGATAGATTAAGTTAATAATAACGAAAGGATTATTAGTAGGTTACTTACTTACAACTGCTTTTGCCCGCGATCGATCTGCGTTTTTCTCGTAGGTATTTATAAAGTGTTCT
Source organism: Colias philodice (assembly GCF_061535455.1). Lineage (NCBI taxonomy): Eukaryota > Metazoa > Arthropoda > Insecta > Lepidoptera > Pieridae > Colias > Colias philodice. Next base: position 2,778,246 of record NC_143109.1, on the reverse strand, counting down.
GTAATAAAATAACATTAAAGTAAGTCATGCTCCCAAAATTATGGCAAAGCATGCTCCCAAAGCTTCTCAGCTTCAGCATCGCAACTCCATCACAATATTGAGTCATATATCCAATAAATAAAGCACTATATCGTTTGGCAGGACAGCGCGTCGATGTGCAGCGCGTGCCCCGAGTGCACGAGCGTCGACGGCTCTGCGCGTGCTGTCGTCGCCTTTCATGACCTCACCGTCGTGCCGGAAGAGGGGGAGCAGGAGAATAAGGTAATTAAGGGAACACGTTTATTAATATAATAAAAGGTTTTAAATATATATAATGAACCTTGAATTTACGTACTAAGTACATAATGAAGAAAATTATGTATTTCGGCACTAATTATAATTGGTTTATTTGGACTATTCTTTTCGGAAGAAGCACAGTGGCTGATAGATAAAAAAATGGCACATGCCGGTGGTCGTTGTACAATTGAATACTTTAACACTTGCACAAGTATAAAAAAGTAATGAGTTAGAGCTTTTTAATATCGGCTTTGACATCAATGATTTAAACTCTACATTGTAGAGCAATGGTACTTTTAGAGTTAAATTTTAAATATTGACAAATGATAAAAATAAAATATTCGAATTATAAGTACCTAGTTATAATAAAAGTAAATGTTTTATTGATTTCTTATGACACTACCGAATTTCATAGACTGTAATTCAACTAGCTTCTGTGAAGCTCTATTTATAAAATGTATACAGATTTTCTAGTATAAAACGTCCAAAGCCTAAAACAAATTCGGAGTAGACAGGTAACTGACCTGTCTATAGCCTAGATAGCCTACAAGCATTTAGAATAATTGTATGTTATATTTAGAATTCTTTATTGAGTTCGATTTTTGGGAGATAGAAGCGCAGGTAAGGAAACAACTTCAAATAAAACTGATATTTTTATAATATCTAGGTACGTAACCGCAATTTTTTACATACTTGGCTATATAATAATAATATTAATATGCTCACTATCTTATCTTCTAGCCGTCAAAATCGGTGAAAATTAAAAAGAAAAAATCAAAGGTATATTTTAATTAATATAGAGCATGTTTTTGATCATTTGTAGAACTGTTTTTGATATTTATAGATAGTGGAAAACATTTTCTTAGGTCCATATTAATTTTTGTACCTAGCTCTCCAAAGCATTGAACACGAGATTCAAATACAATCAATTGATAATTATTATTGTATGATAATTAAAAATAAAATTAACTAAGTAAAGTAGAAAATGATCGGTATATCAAAGAAATGTCTACCTTTTTTACCATTTCTATTTTTCATTAAAAGTCCATCGATTTCCAGCCAAGTACAAACTTGACCTAGTTTCTATTAAACAGCAACTCTCTTTGAAAATATTTTTCGTTATACTTTTAAATACTCTTGTATTATTTTTATTGGAAAATATATCTATAAAACATTGACCATCGTTTAAAGCCCACGGATTCTAATGTTGAAGACATAAAATCTATTTTTAATGGCAACGTGATAAAAATGAAGGGCTAACGTTCAAAAAGACCCTGACAAAATAACAAGATACATTGCTCTATGAGTTGTAATATAGTATGTATTTAATACGGATCATACGTACTCAAAAATTTGTTGGAATAGTATATTGTAGCCATTTATTATTTTTTACATTATACAGGGTGTCCCACTATTGGTATACTAAGCGCGAAGAGACTTGTAGTTTTGCATACACTGATCACGTAAAAAATACTTAAACAACAAAATTACGTCAAAAATTGTTTGCTGAATTTTTCCTGAAAATCCATGTTTTCTTCTCTAGCTTCGTACAGCCGGTATATACCGCTTCTCATTCAGCATTTTGTCTATGAAAACATAATCTTAAACGATAGCTCACGTGCTGGTGGCAAAGTTGGGCGGGTTGCTTGTTATGGGTGTTCACATAGAGTTTTAAAAATTCATCTATTTGAAAAAAAATGCGTCTGGAATTTTATAGGTTAAGTATTTTTTAAGTACTCAGCGTATGCAAAACTATAACCTCCTTTGAGCTTAGTATACCAACAGTGAGACACCTTCTGGAACTTTTTTATAAAGAGCTTTTCTATCGTGAGTTCGTTTGTGTGACTTTTCATCGCAAGATATCTGTTTCATACATTCCTACGTTTGGGTTTTATTTATATTTATGCTGAAACATATTCAATATTCTGTAAAATTTATATAATATATACTTTCATTCAAACCCATTTTCTCAGTCATAATAGTGTTTAAAACTTTATAGTTGACCATCTCTGAGCTACGAATCGTGTTGCTTCAGTTTGACCGCGAAATTCACATCAAAGACTTGATTCATTCGTCTATTTGTAACCACTACGAGAAATTTCAAGATTTCTGCTAATTGCCTCGTACGCAATGTTTAGCGAATTGAATTTGAACTCTAATTTGATAAGAGCACAGTCAAAAGATTTTGGTATAGAAATGAGTCAAGGTCGGGCATGAGTTATAAGAATATTGTACCTAATGATGGATTTATAAATAAACTCAGTTGTGTGGTGTTGGTTCGGTGTGACGGACGGACGGTTCCAATGTTTGTTAGAAAATTATGGTGGTTTGTTTCTTACATTCTATTGTTTTTTGCATGAAGTGTGATGTGGTGTAGTGCGTGTTTAGTATAGTTAATATTGTATGTTTTTTATATTTATGTGTTTTTTATTATATTTCACATAATAATTCAGTCATACTTGACTGAATTATTTGATACAGAATGATTCAATAATTATACGTCGTAATGTGCATGGACTGTAATTATTTATAAAGCTCATTTTAATTAGGTAGTCTTTGTAATTCTATTTCATGATAAATAAGTTGTATCCAATACAAATTACGGCATACCTGTTAGTTTCATCACATATAGTTTTAATTTTAAACTGTATACTTATTTAATAAAATAGTTAAATAAATGTTTAACAAATCTACAGAATCAATTTGCGTCTGTTTAATATTCACACCGATTGCTTTCGGAAATGTGACGCATGGCTTGTCCTCAAAATCATAATATACTGCCGACGTGACAAACACGAGGTGAGTTCACCTTTTATTTCTGAAAGCCATGGAACAGCTGGACGAAATCGCTGGTTATGTACACGCTTTCAAAGTAACGGGTATACTTAACGTAAAAGTACGACGGTACTTTCAAATCAGTGGCGCGAAAATGTATTATTCTATGAACTATCTCAAAAGGAAGACTATTTTAATTTTTAAAACTTATATAAAATAAACGAAGGAAAATTAGTACCTATAGAACAGTATATAGATTTCATAAAATGAGATGTTTTCTAGTGTTCTCATACTCACAAAGTAAAACATTTACCGGTCTTTAAACTAACAGCACTGCATGAATTTTATGACCATCTAATTCAGTGTGTTTTCTAATATTGGTAGGTACTTCAAACTAGCACCGATCTATAAAAATATATAGTATGCACATATTTCACGTGCCTATTCGAAATAAACATCTCGTTTTAAATTCCGCATACCACAAACGAAAAGCCGTAATATTCCCACTGTTTATGTGCACTAAATTGTAAACAGCTTCTTGCAACAATATTCATCTTTATGCTTTCACGAATTGATATATTTCGTTCACCGTTTCAGAGCGGCAGCGCAACTCCCTGTATATGTGAAGAATGCCAGAAAGAAACGAAACGCAAATTCGACGATAAAGATAAGAAACAATCGAGCATAGAGGAGAGAACGAGCCAAAAAGATGACAAGGAACCGGTGACGAAACAACCCACGCAATCCCAAAACAATGTGCAAATACAGCCAAATACAGAAGACAATGAAAACGAGCGGACTGTTGATGTATTAGTGCACGACGCGCCCAATATGCCGAGCTTCTTCCAATCGGTGACGGCACACCCGTGCCATATCGCGGGACCTCCGCCACCTGGTTTCGTAATGGCTCCTTATCAAGCTCCGCGCTTCCCTACTGCTGATAATTTACAAGAATTAGCAGGAGACGTTACACATTCCCAAACCACAATACACACAACATACATCCAACAGAATTCAGTATTCATGTGCAATACCCAAAAGATTCTACAAAACCATTGCTGCTGCCAAAATCGAGATGAAAGTGCCAAACAGGAACCCTGTCAGGAACAACCAAAATGTTATGTCACAGAGAAGAATATCGAGTTAACATACGACTATCCAAGAACGACACCAATACCGAGCACTCCCAGTCCGAAATCTAGTGATGAAATACAAACAACAACCACGGAAGTGGCTAGCACGGTCGTCTTTGTTGAAAGACGAATACCAGTCAAGCCAAAAAAGTTTGATTTCTTCTTTCGATCGCGATCAGCACCTGTTGGGGAAAATGAGGAACCGATTTATGCAACTGTAAACAAACTACCAAAGAGATTACGTAGAATGGAATTAGCTAATTTAGAAAAAGAGGTTGCATACAAAACGACGGAGGCAGATTCCTCTTCACGCACTGAAGTGACCCAGAAAACTGATTCAGAATCACAAGCACAACCGCCAGACGATGACACGAGTCGTTCAGAGAGAGAAAAGTCGACTGTACAGCCGCGGCCTGAATCGCCGAAAGCAAAGAAGCGGAAGCGATTTTCACTAACATTTAAAAAGAGGGAGAGAAAGAGAAAAGAGAAGAAAAAGGAGGTTAAGAATGGGACGAAAAATGGCGGCCCAGTACAAGTGGAGAGTGACAATGAGAGACTGATAGAGGAGCACGAACAGAAGCACAAGCATTGCACAAGACACCGACCGAGGAACACCATGTCGTCGTCGAGCTCGTGTCCGCGGTACAAGCGGGACAGCTATCAGGTATATATTGGACTATGTAGAGACTCGCCTTATAGGCTGAACGGCTAACCCACAAATTTCTGGGAATTCCTGAAAAACTGAAATTCGTAGAAAATAATTAATCACGTCAATAAAGAATCGTGGTGTGAGTGTTCGATTGTTAATTTTCAAAATTATCCCTTTAAAATATGCAACGTCACAATTTTTCAGGAATTCTTTAGATAGCCGCTTGGCCTATCAGGGCAGTCACACGCTAACCTTCCCTGTGAGTATATTATTGTATTGTAATAGTAGTATATGTATTTATTTATTATACCTGCTTTTTACGTACAAATCTTTTATTGTTACCACCTTCCCCTCCCTCCTTCACGTTTCCCGGGGCAAGCATTCGCGTGTGATTGCCCTGCTAGGTTATTTAGACGTGTGTTCTATAGACAATCACCATGTAAGCCGGTGGATCCTTAGTACAACGCTATTTGCACTTCAAACGTATCGTAGTATTAGTTGTCGTGCTAGTAGAAGATACTCTTTATATGCTTATATATTGTTTAATTTAATTGAACGTTCACAGGAAATAACGACCTCACACTCGGAGCACGAGCGGACGAACAGCATGTGCTCGTCGATGAACTCCCTGGGCTCGGCGTGCACGCACAAGTCGCGCAAGCTGTCGGCCGTGCCGCAGTCGGACTCCATCCCGTGGTGCGGCTGCTGGGGCGCCGGCTGCGTGTGACCGCCGCGGAACTACTCCAAGTGCTTCTCTGACGGAATCTCCTCTCATTCCTGAGCTCCCACCGTGGAACCATCTGCGACTCTTAGCGGAATCTACGGAGAATCCTTTGAGTTTCCGATACGATACCGGAACGGGGTCGAGACGTAATCGGTTACGATTGTGGTGCATTTAGTAGTAAAATAGATCTTTATAGATTCAGCGAGCTGTAGAGCGACGTACGGTAGTTCTTTTCCTGCTTTCGATCGAATGATTTCTTATAGAAATGTTGCGTCTGAATAGTTTATTTATTGATAGCTCTGTATATAGTGTATTGTTCTGTGATTCGTGTGTTAAACGCATAATTTGAAGTGAAAATGGAGAATTTGAATAAATTATTTCAATTATGAATGTTTTTTATTTGAAATCCTTTATCATATTCAAACAATATTATTTATAGTCTAAGTTTGTTTGCCCTGGTATGTATGTACAATAAAGCATAAAAATAAATAAATATGCGACCTACATATAAATATTCATAGCAATCATTCAGAAATAAACCTTTTATATCATAAGCTGAGCAGTATAGGCCAAAATATATTCAACCTTATTCGCATGTACCATGGGTGGAGTTTTGTCACGTTTTGGTGAGCTTTGTATCACTACAGATAATATTATACTTTGTATTACTGAATGCGAATCTTGTTTGCACTGTTTTCAATTACGATCGAAAAAATTATCATTATACGAATGTAGTTACGTCTGTATAAAAATTATAAATTCACAAAAACCTCTGAATGTTTAACATCTTCACATGAAAGATACGAGTAGATCATAAAGGAAGGGTAAATAAAAAGACAGGTATTATTACATAGATGGTTATTTATTATAAAATATGACACATTCTCTTGAACTGTGTTCACAGTTAATTGAAACGCACATAGCAAAATTCATTTCCCGGGACAACAAACACTGGCCACTTTTAAATTCAAATTTATATGCATTTAAAAACTAAATAAAGATAAAGGACTGTTTTCACAATTTTTTGACGCTTAATTTTTATCAACTTATATGTCATTTTAACTGACAGATAACCTAAACAGAAGTTTTGAAAATGGGCATTAACATAAAAATATTTTGGAGAATTTATTCACAACGTAAAATAATAAAAATCATTTATTAGGTTTCTAGTAGGATAAAACAACGAGAACTATTTAGTTCTACAGAATAACGTATGTATTTGGAAGAATTATAGGTAATTGGTATTACATAAACAAGGTTTTTTAAAAGTAGCCAGTATGCTGTATCGGACAAGCGTACATCGATTCTACTATAGAACATTGGAAAACCTACAAAGAATTTTGGCCGTAAATAAAACATAGGAATCACCAAACACTTCAAATGGCACATTTATAAAGCCATGTGCTCACATACAAAATAAATTACAAAAAATAATATTGCATCGAGTAACAAAAATATGGCTCTTTCGAACAAAATAATAAATAAATTACGCAAAAAAATCAATGAATGTACAATATTTACATCGAATATTTATATAGGACGCTTTTCACGAGAAGGGTTATTTGAAATTGTTTCCGAGATCCATAGATAAGCGAAAATCTTAAGAAAATAAACTTGAAACGATAGTAGGCTCTATGTCTTTTTCGATTCATAGTAAAATATAAAAAATTCCCTCGTTTCGTTCCCCAATTGGACATGATATATGCGTCCCTCTCGCACACGCACACAAACCGGACGTGCGACAAGGACCGATAATATATTATGAATAATTATTAAAAACTTACACGATTACCACTTAACTAAGCTTAATGGTGATATCTATATTAAATATATCTTATTGATAGTTACATAGATTTGTTTAAAGATTATAATATTATGTAAAAAAATAAAAAGCGTTATAATCCAGCTACACAAATATACTTTGAAAACATAAAAAAGAACATTTAATTCGATTGCACATGCAAATTCGTTAAAAACAATATAAAAATAAAATTATCTTTTGCCTCACAGAAACACGTGTATGACGTTGTAGATCACTGTACTTAAACCTATTTATTATTTATGTAAGGACTTAAAAGTCTAGCCTAGTTAAAACTTATGGAATTTCAGGCATATTCTGTGAGTCTATATTTTGGTATTCAAAGCGAGGAAATCTCAACTGTGATAAAATTGAGTGACCTACAACGTCATACGGGTATTTCTATGAGAAAAATTACATTGCTATCAACACAAAATTGCATGCATTGTCTTACATTACGAATTATAAACGCAATGAGGTCCGAAGTACTACATGTTAAAAATATTACTTGAAGTTGATCTTAAGACATCAAAAATGCCTTTTTTTAATAAAACTAAGCCATTTTGTGTTAGTAGCCACATAATTTTAAAACTAATAGCATAAACCCACTAACATAATCTCTTTGAAATTATAAAAAACTAAATGAGACAAAAAAAATCATCAGTCTATAAAAATACTTAATATTAGGCCATTTACAAAAACCGAAAATGTTTATATGTGCATAAATAACTTTTACCATCAAATGCATTTAAAATGTAAACAATCGAATATAATCGATATAATTTGTAGGTACGAATAAAAAACTACCAGACCATTATGGGTGTATGCGAAAATGAATTTAAATGTTATGAAAATAAGATCTATTTTGTATATTGCTGGTACTTATACTATTGGTTTTGGAATGTTCAGGACCATATAAATCTACTAGTGGTCCGCCCCGGCTTCGCCCGTGGTACCTACATGTTTAAACTATCCTATCTCTCAAGTTGGATCGAACTGCACATGGTGTGCGAATTTTATTATAATCGGTTAAGTGGTTTAGGAGTCCATTGAGGACAAACATTGTGATACGAGATTTATATACATTAAGATACGTTGGTATCCCTTTACACGTAAGACCATATATGGCTGGATATCAAAATGCAACTTGCAACTGCAATAACCCATTAACCATTAACCTTTACTTTTCATTTTTAATGATACTTATATTATTCGTACCATAAATTATATCGATGACATCGGGAATAAACAGCCACATTCCAATTCTTTCTTTAATATCACTTTTGAATTATTAAGCACACTCGATTTCCTTCTTTATCCCTTTTGAAATACGTTACCCATAAATATTTTTTTTTTAATTTTCATGTTGTCAAATGTTTTGAAAATACCTTGTTATTATATTTTTATTATTAACGTGTTATATAAAGATGATCTTCATAATTTCGAATCCTTAACACAATAGATAGTGCTATTTATTCCCGTTTTAAAACATGAAGTCGAAATAAAAACAATCAAACCATTTCTTTCTTTGGCCATAAAATAGCTTCTAATAAAATAATATAATTGTGATGCAAATCGTATTTTAATTAAACTATAATAATATAAATATTTACATAAGCTGCCAATTTTTAACACACGGCAAATAAATTTTAAAATATATAATAATAGATTCACCAATAATGTAACTGCCCACCTATAAATGTAAATTTTATAAGGGCAAGCGTGTTCGTATTATTTCATAAATAAGAATTATTTTATTGGCAAAATTTTTAAGGAACCATAATTTATACTTTAACATAGGGCAAGACACTCCCCTTTTTATGCATGGCAACATTTTTGTTCGTAAATAATTAAAATCCTATACTATAAACGAGAATCAGGCTAAAAACAAAGCTTAATATAAATAAATTACGCTTAGCAGTATGTAGCTAACGATTAAAAAAAATGAAATATACAAAAAAAAAGTAATTTAAAAAAGCAAAAAATATCAGACCATCACGTGGATATACGCTAATACGTTATTACATTAATATCATATACTTATTTAATTACTCTCGACTGAACGGAATGTGCTTAAGTGATGTCACGTCGATTACACGAATAAATATCGATAATACAAAAACTCCCATTAAATACATAATATTTGTGCAATACTTAATACGAATACCATCTCGATCGATAAAATACTGCTCCGAGTCCCATCCCTAATATAAAACTTTCGATAAAAAAGCGCAGAACATCGACAAGCCATACGCTACGTTATACCAAAGCGGGATCACCGTACAACTATTATACAGTGAAAAATACCGTTAAAACATTGCGCTATTCACGTTAAAAAATAACGTAACTGCTACTCGTTTGGAACGTTAAAAATAACGTTCATTTTATCGTTTATTACAGTATAACAGTCCCACCGCGACGTCATGATATGAACAACACTTGTAAAAAATAATTTCATCGCGTACACAAATATAACTACGTATAACAATAGCTGGAACGATTACAAAACAAGTCCATCCGGAATCGAACCCACGAACGTCCTCGACACCGCCCACCGCACTGTGTCGCGTGTGATGCCGCGACGACACGCGTCACGTTGCGTCACGCCACGTCACGTCACGTCACTGCTGGGTGACGTCACACGTCGTCCATCACAAATGCAACCTGCATTGTGGGTTCCTGAAATATTTTTCTTATTTTATTTATTTTCTTTCAACAAAATATGGTGAAGTTGAAAACGTAAATTTACCCAAACGATCGATTCAATAAGATAAAGATTGAGCTTAAATTTAATAATTTTAGTCGGATTCCGTTTTGGCTGTGGTAAGCAAATTTTATTGAAATAAAATGGATGTCATTTTTTAATAAAATTTCAATCAACACCAATAATTTCCCTTCAAGTGAAAGAAAGTTATTTTTTCTTCTTCAAAGTAAGAATAGACATTAATTATTGCCATCACTGAAATTAAAACAAAATTTATCTTAGGTTTATATGAGGCAAACGGACACAATATACAAGTGGAATTACAATCCACCCTGTACACAAAACATCGCACTTTACAGGGTGTCCCACTGTCCCACACTACTATTAGTATACTAAGCTCAAAGGAGGTTATAGTTTTGCATACGCTGAGTACGTAAAAAATACTTATAAAATTCCAGACGCATTTTTTTTCAAATAGATGAATTATTGTTAAAACTCTATATGTACACCCATAACAAGCAACCCGCCCAACTTTGCCACCCGCACGTGAGCTATCGTTTAAGATTATGTTTTCATAGACAAAATGATCACATTAGAGAAGCGGTATATGCCGGCTGCGCGAAGCTAGAGAAGAAAACATGAATTTTCAGGAAAAATTAAGGGGATTACTATGGTCAAAACCGGAAAACACCTTATACATATTGAATTTTGTTGAGGAAACTGTTGGTACGATTGTCTTAAAAAAAATATATGTGATACTCAAGGATATAATTAACAAAGTGTATTGTTTACTTTTCAGTTTAGAACGGCCTAAACATAAAAAAAATACATACAAATCAACCCCTTTTTGAACATAAAACGCATTTTGTTAGGAAAACGGCTACATATTTATACATGAAATTTATACCAAAAAATATGTTATGATATTTGTAACAATTTGTATTGATTGTTTTTTCAATTTTCATTATTATCGTTAAATTATCAAGAAAAAACTCGAATTTATAATAAAACCCACATAAAACCTCACCTCTATTGCATATTTTCGACGAAATTTGACGGTGTCAGTTCGACTCGGACGGGGGACTGTACGTGCGGTTTTTTTTGCAAAATAACGCTAAAATTCACCGAATTGAATGTTTTGTTAAATTAAACCAGATTGTTATAGGTATTTACATGAGCAGTTCATGAAATGAAAGTTAAAAATAGGTATGTAAAGATATAAAAATCTGTTTGTAAATTAGTTTTGTTTTTGAAAGGCGTCATTGAATAATATCCAGTGTTGATAATTTTTGACAGTAAAATATTATCGGAAAACACATACCTACCTATAAAACAGTAACCAGATTTTCCCTGTGCCTTGAATATTTTTTAAAAAAGATTAATTGCTGTTCTATCGTATATTTTAAGGGTCCAAAACAATCCAAAGCCGGGAGATACTGACACAAAATTTTGGGTCATTTGTAACCGGATGACGGTTCTACAGTGGTCTTAGTACGCAATGACAAAAAGAAAAATCATGGTCAGAACAGTGGTACCGGCAGACTAGTCGCGTGGGCTCGTCGAACTCGTCGGATAAATTACGGAAGGCAAACGATTTGTAACACAAAAATTTTAGGATTTACCGATAGCCCATAAAAAAGAAGTAGGCGGTAGTGTCATGCCATACTTTTCCGGTGTAATTTACAGCCCACAATACCGACGTGAATGCGTTGATTTAAAAAAAAAAAAATTCAACCATTTGTACCAGGCTAATTTTTGCACAGGTAATCATAGTCCAGTAGCCATGTACGAAAATCGCCATGCCATACTTTTCAGACAGTTCCAAATGGTCGCCATACCGCCGAAAATCAGCAATTTTTTTTAATATTGTATAAAATCATTTAATTTTATATTATTGTATAAAATCGTAGGAAAGTCAAAACTGACATAAACGTATAGCAACATTTTTAGCCGACGCCATTATAGGACGAAATTCTCAATTCAACTGAATTTTTTGTTGGTTCCGTTACCTCCGCACTTTTAACTGGGTGAACCGATGATTTCTTCTACACTAATATTATAAAGTGGAAAACTTTGTTTGTTTGTTTGATTGTAATGAATAGGCTCATAAACTACTGGACCGATTTTAAAAATTCCGTTCACCATTCAAAAGCTACATTATCCACGAGTAATATAGGATAAGTTTTATCCCGGAAATTCCACGGGAATGGGAACTATGCGAGTTTTTCAAAAATTAACCCCGAACTAACTACAAAATACATAACAAGTCGAAAAAAACGTGATTTCTTGTCCGTTCCCCTATTTTTTTCGGTGTGTGTAGGTTGCATGCATATATTCCTACTAGGTATGAAGAGATATACAGAGAACGCTAAATACATTTGCCTGGTCACCATTACCATTCGATACACCATGACATGGTAGAGGCCGTTCTATAGAATTACGTCAAATAATGTACTCCATCTTTTATATCTCTGTAGGTGAGATGTTCTCCACCCTAGCCATCATCAGGTCTCCAGAATATAGTAGAGACCGTGTTGAATAAAATTAATTTCTAAATCGGTGTTTTCTTAACTGTTCCCCACTCTAGAACTTATAATTACTTGCTTAGTCATCTTAAGGTCTCCAGAATGGGTCATGTAGTAGAGACTTTGCTTATAACGGTTAATGTTGAAAGATGAGTCTTCCTACATTACACAATATTTACTATTCATAAATGTAATATGTTACTGCCTCTCAGAGAAAACATAAATTAGGTAGAAACCAACTAACACATTACGATACAATACGATACAGTATACAATTCCATAATCTTTGGTCACTTTTACTTCAACAACGATGTATATTTATAGAGGGCGGTTAAAAAAACAAATTCAAATGTAGTGACAGAATCATTAAGGTCGTTGAACCGTGTAATTGCCTTAAGCAAAAAAATTTTGACGTAATTTTGTTGTTTAAGTATTTTTTACGTGATCAGTGTATGCAAAACTACAAGTCCCTTCGCGCTTAGTATACTAATAGTGGGGCACCCTGTATAGTATAAAATATAATAAAAGCTTACTCACACACGTTCCTCACACCATGACGAACGCCTCCTGGCCGCGGAACAGGAACGGATGCTGGTCGATCATCGTCTGCACGATGTCCTCCAGATACGGACGGGTCATCTCGAACCGGCCCATGTCCGAGAACTGCACCGGCAAGAGGGTCGGCCACCAGCAGATGGCTAAGTTCTTGCTGTCCATTGAGTTCAGTTTGGAATTGTCCGCGACCCTGGATAAAAGAAATATATTATAAAATAATATTATAAAGCTGAAGAGTTTGTTTGTTTGTTTATTTGAACGCGCTAATCTCGGGAACTACTGGTCCGATTTGAAAAATTCTTTCGGTGTTAGATAGCCCATTTATCGAGGAAGGTTATAGGCTATATAACATCACGCTACGGCCAACAGGAGTGGAGCTACGGGGGTGAAACCGCGCGGAGCAGCTAGTATATTATAAAATATGTGTTATCCTGACAAAAGATGGATGGATGGGATGATAACTTTAGAAGAAACATTGGGCATTGTATAGGAAGGTTCTTGTTGTTTATCGAGTTCAGTTTGGAGTTGTCCGCGACCCTGGATAAAGGAAATATGTGACAAAACGTTCGTCAGAAATTTCATATTAAAGAGGTCAGGATTAGGCATACTGTAAAGTTAAAAGTAAAAATATCTAGCATATCGCACGGTTCTTGCTGTTTATCGAGTTCAGTTTGGAGTTGTCCGTGACCCTGGATAAGATAAACACATAAAATATCCTGAAAAATTTCAAATTTCAGCTTTCTAGCTATCACGGTTTTTGAGATACAGCCTGGAGACAGACAGACAGATAGACGACGAAGTCTACTGAGACTCTTGCTCGTTGACCCTAAACGGGACCCTATTACTGAATAGGGTCCCGTTTTACCCTTTGGGTACGGATCCCTAAAAAAAGGGGTGTACCTGGCGAAGTGATGCAGCAGGTAGTCTAGCGTGGCCCGCGCGGGTGCGGTTAGCGCCGAGTTGAGCAGCGCGCGCAGGGCCAGCAGCCGCCAGCTTCGGTCTTTGAGCTCCACTCCACCCGCTATGCAACCGCGCATCGCTAAAACAAACATAAATCACTCTATTTTCTTATTTCCAAAGTAATGAAATAGTCTTCTCTAGAGTGATTATTGACCAATTTCCTGTAAGGCGCATTGGGGTAATTCCGGCCACAGGGTAAATACGTATATTATGTTAAATTAATACGTAACTATCGATACATTAATCAAATATATTGTATGCTAATAATATCAAATCCTATATATCTTCATGCCCTTCCTTCACGATACTTATGATAAAGCGATGCTCTAAAGTGGTATTCACAATTTTCTGAAATTACCCCTCATTCGAAATTCCCCCAATGTATATGTACCTTATTTTAAGTGATCATACCACAGTGATGTCCAAAGTTGCATTGTATTAAACGTGTTGGACCCTAGGTGAACCTCCATTATCATTGTATAATCGTTTTATGGCCCCGCGAGACAGGATGTGCCTAGTGCGGGGTCCGCTGCCGTAATCTTTACTTATTTTAATAACCTTCTTTTGGCAAATAAACATATTTTTTTTTCCCAAGAGCTGTATTAACTTCGCAAGATCACTGACCTAAGAGGTAATAGAGAAGCCTGCAGATTTCCAAGCCAGAGCACTCTAATAATGCCTTATTTGCTCATCACCCAATCCTACCAATTTTTAACTAAATGCAAATGATCGTTACCTAACCTCTATTTTCAGTCTAAATTGACAAGACTATTCAAAATATTTTTGCATCATTTTAATTGACATAAAACTTACCAGCTATATCTTCAAGTTGCGCCATACTGGCCTCGTCCAATAGAGGCGGCAATTTCTTCGAGAAGAAATCCTTGAGCGCCGTCGCCACGGCATTCACTGGAATATCTAGCGCGTCTAGATCTACGTTGGGATCTGAAAATAAAGATACACGTAAATATACGACGAAACAAATTCAAATTAGGGAAGTCTTAATTAACAAATTGAAATGAAATAATTGACACTTATTGTAGGAGAGCCCGTGGGAGATCATCCTTCACTGATCTGATAACCAGATGAGACGTATTTTTTTATTAAATATTTTTTATAAACAAATATGCCTATAATTTTCCTATGCTATGCCTATAATTTCGATATTGCCTATCGAAATATTCTGTGTATCAAAAACTATCAGTCAAATAAATTTCATTTGGTTATCAAAAGTAAGAAGGTGATGAAAAAAAATCTAAAAAGTTAATTTAATTAAAAATAGCCAAGACCACTTTTCGATAAGCAAGCAATTATAGGCCTAATAAATAAATAAATACACTTTATTCAGCACCAAGTAAATACATGTAAAAAAAGAAACAGACAATATGTTATAAAGCTAAAAAGGCATATTTGTTTATAAAAAACATATTTTAATAAAAATACGTCTCATCTGGTTATCAGATCGGTGAAGAACGATCTCCCACGGGCTCTTTGACCATTAGGTATGCTTTCTATTTTTGAATCCCGATGAATGACGTCGGAGAGTTGTATATATGGTCTGTAACGAAAACATTTCGAGATGTTTGTAGACTGACCGTCGCGGAACTTGTTGAAGAGCATGTCGACGTGCGCGCGGTTGCCGGGCACGCGGTACAGCCCCTCGGACGCGAGCCCCTCGCGCTCGATGAACTGCACGCACTTCTCCACGAACAGCGGCACGCCGTGAGCGCCCTGATACAACTATATTATTAACATGATCGCCGTCAACAGGGATATAGTCATTTAGAAATTAAAGACTTTTTAACGGATTTTAAACGCGATTTATTCATTTTATTATTTTCCCGACGTTTCGAACACTTTACTTTACACGGTCTCCCCGTGACCACGCTCGCTGTAAAGTGTTCTAAATGTACTTTAATTTCTAAATGAATAATTCTCGCGTAAAATCAAACACTAGAAAATACTAGGGATATAGTCTTTAATAACGATATCATCATCGTCAACAGGCACATCGTCGTTAACATGGACATTTTCATTAAACAAATTATCCTATTCATCATCTTCACCATCATTGTACGACGCTTCAGCATTTACAAAAACTCACGAGTCAATTAAATAATTATATTATTAAGTTTACATTCGAAGATAACACACATTCGCACACGTATAACCATTAAGATATACCATCAAACAAATGTAATATTATATTTTGGAAAAAATACTGTATCAGGAACAATGTAAAATTATCATCATTGTCGACATGAACATTGTTAATTTCCACTTTATTCATCATCATTATCGCCATCGACAACAACATAGTAATTTATTTATTTTTTCAAATTGGATTAGGGAATCACATTTACAAAACGATTTTAATTCGAATGATAGTAAAATCAGTAAATAGAATATATTGTAAATATACCTGTGGCCCCCAATTTTGCGGCGACGCAGTATTCTGCAGCTGCGACGAATTCTTCTTGTCCTTGTTTTTAAATTCCTGAAAAAAAAACATTTTTTTTTTTTTACTTCATTTAGTTTAAATGTTTATTGTTTGAAGCGATACTATTGGTTATTTACAAACACATTCCTCGCTACACATCCTCGCACATTATTGGTGGAAACGCACCCTAATACCTAAAAGAAACCTTGGATTGTATTAATGAATCCCCTTCATTCTGACATATTTTTTATACAATGAAAATTCAAATAAAATATCTCACCTTATGTCTTCGATCGTGTTTGCTAAACGCCTGCGGGCGTCGACGCGAGTCCGCCGCGGAAGACGATGAGTTGTCTTGTGCGGATGATGGATAGTCACCCGATAGCATCTGCAAATAAATGTTTGTTTGTATGTTTGTGGAAGATCCGGCTCGAAGGACCAATATGTTGATAAAAATTTAGTAAATGATAAGAAATGTTAAAGGCGTTATCAACAACCATTATAAAAGTATGAAATTTAAAGATTTTATAGGCGAAAATAAACGGGGAATATAACTGACTCCGTACGGCATTGAATACATTTCTACCTATTACTTCAAACAATTGTTATATGACTTACGTAAAGAGTACGTGTGTAGGTATTGATATGAAGATTATCATTGCTTTTTACGCAAAAACAGCAACTATTTTGGATGTAATTTTCTGTACACATAAACTATTTACCTTGTGAGGTGGTTCATGGTGCGGTGGTGGCGGCAACGGTCTTGTGCGTCGAGACGTCTCACCGTCAGAACTACCCTCACTTGATTCACTCGCTATAAGAAAATACATTCCGTCTATATTGATAAAAATAAATTTGACATACAGTAAAAAAATAGGATTGGTCATCCATATATGGTCATATTTTTTATTATTTGTGTGAAGCATAGATTATTTCTTCTTTTAAAAAGTTGAATAATTAAAATTCATTAACCCACCAATACTTCCTCAATATGACACAATCATTTAGTAAGTAGCTATCTATAGGTACATACGTAAAACTAAATATTAAATATAAATACCATTCCTACCTTTATCCTCTTGCGTCCTGGCCCTATACCCAGTGGGCAGTTCCGGCGGACCCACAAACATTCCCAGCTTTGGGACGCGAGGGCTTTGTACCGCTACTAAGTTGCCCAACGATCTGTAGAAAAACACTTCATTAAAATTACATTCTTATGAAAATGAAACTATATGTGAGCACTACCACCACTACCACCACTACAACACAATATGTAACGAACGAACGAACGAACGATGTTATATATTTGTACAAGTTACAAAATCTTTAATATAAGCTATCTAGCTGCGTGATAATTTCCACTATTGGAACTGTAAAGAGACTTCAGTTACCTAAAGTCTAGAGACAAAGAAAATGGAGGACGCGAAAGATTGCGTCTTCCATTTTCTTTCTATGATAGGTGAAGCGAAATGCTTTATATAAAAAAAAATGTGTGCGTGTACTAGTGTACACACGTAAGAAGTGAAACTTCTTTATGACCTTATTTTTCAAAAAATAATTTACTATATGCAACTTAACAGAAATACATCGAATCACGCGTGGTAGGTGTTATGTATGTCGGGTTGTATGATAATAGAAAGTAATAATTCTCTCGTATGTACTTTATTAATGTAACAATTGTAAAATAGTAATTAACAGAAAGGATTGTATAGAATGCCGTGTAAAATGTAAATCAAAGATGTCTTCCCGAATAACAGTGTTGCCAGGTGGCTCTGTAAGTTGCACAGATTATATATGTCCAAATTATGTCGCCAACACTCTCCCTCGTTATAAATTTAAAGGTTCAATCTATTGGGAGGTTTTCTCATCCTAGTACTACGACGGATTTCAATTCTGGATGGTGTAGGTTCATGTGTATCTGGAATTGTTTCTGGTACAAGGTTTTCTGGTTGGTAATTTCCTGGACTTGCTACTGGCTGTATAGATGATCTTCTTGGTGTATGTGTTATTACTGTAGGGCTAGGTTGTATGCATTCTTTTTCAGGTGAAGCTGGTGTGGGTGAACTCTCTTGCAGGTAAGTTGGTCGGTAAGTATCTGGTGTATTAATATTCTCACTCAAGCATGATGTCTTTATTATCTGATCAGTATGTCTGTGATGTATCTTTCCATCTACTTCCACCTTGTAATGTAATTTTCCTTTCCTCTCTAATATTCTTCCAAATTTCCATTTGTTACTATCATACATCCTTATTTGTACTCTATCTCCTGGTTTAAACTCTTTGTATACCTTTAATTCTTCATTGTTGCTTTCTCTAACTTCTTGTTTTCTTTTCACTAAATCTATTCTTGTTCTATATATTCTTTTAAACATCATTTCTCCTGGACTCTGCCCTGTAGAACTATTAGGTGTTTTTCTATACATCATTAAAAATCTTTGTAACTTATCTTGTACACATCCTTCTTCGTTCATCATTGCTTTAAGTTTATTTTTAACCGTTTGTACATATCTTTCTGCTTGACCATTTGTAGATGGGTGAAAGGGTGCTGTAAACTTTGCTTGTATTCCATTTTCCTTAAAAAATCTTAACATTTCCTCTGATCTAAATTGTCTTCCATTATCAGATACTTGGGTAACTGGTAAGCCAAACGTAGTGTAGATTTTCTTTAAAATATTAATAGTAGCTGTAGCTGTGATAGAAGTAGTAGGTATTACCTCTAACCATTTTGTGTAGGCATCTACTACAATAAGAAAATATTGATTCATGAATGGTCCTGCGTAATCAATATGAATTCTACTCCATGGTTCTTTCGGATATTCCCAGATGTGTATAGGTACTTTAGTAGGGTTGTTTTTCATTAAACAGCATGTTTTACACTGCTTTACCATGTTCTCTATATCTATGTCTATATTCTTCCACCAGACATAGCTTCTGGCTAATGCCTTCATTTTCACAATACCGGTGTGAGCTGTATGTAGTTCTTTTAATATTTGAGGTTGTAACTTTTTAGGTATTACAATTCTTATGCCATAAAATATGCAATTGTTTTGTAGTGAATATTCGTATAGTCTTCCTGTATCTTCTCTTCCTGACTGTATATCTATGTATAATTTCTGTAACTCAGGGTCAGTGGCTGTAGCTTCTCTTATTTCCTTTAATGAAACTGGCATTTCTGCAATTTGATTTAGGTAGAACGCTTCATCGTCTGTCATTGTCTCATTCCTTTCAGTTGTATCTGTATACTGTATTCTTGAAAAATAGTCGGCATTCGCATGTTCTGTAGTCTTCCTTAATCGTATCTCATAGTCAAATCCTGCTAAAAAGTTTGCATAGTGTACTAATCGTATGGCTGTGGTAGCTGGTGTAACTTTCTCTGGGTGTAAAATTCTAGCTAATGGTTGATTATCTACAATGAGTATTATCTTCCTGCCGTAACAGTATTGGAAAAATTTTCTTTAATCCCCATACTAGGGCTGCTGCTTCCTTATCTAACTGACTGTAACCTCTCTCTGCTTTAGTTAAGGATCTTGATGCAAATGCTATACATGGTCGTTCAGTTTTATCCGGCATAATGTGTGATAAAACAGCTCCATATCCTGTAGGAGATGCGTCTGTAGCTAATGTGACAGGTAAGTTCTCATGAAACGGTATAAGTACTTTTTCTCCACATAGCTCAATTTTCAACTCTTGAAATGCTTTTTCACATTCTTTATTCCATGTAAATTTTGTATCTTTCTGTAATAGCTTGTATAAAGGATTTAGTTTAGATGCCAAATTAGATATGAATTGTTGATAATAATTTATCATTCCTAAGAAAGTACGTAGAGATGTAACATCTGTGGGACGTGGGCTATTCTTTATATCATTTATCTTTTCTTCTGTAGGGTGTAATCCTTTTTCATTTATTTTATGTCCAAGATATGTAACTGATTTTTGAAAAAATTGACACTTCTTTTTGTTTAGATGTAATCCACATTCTTTAAGTTTATTAAATACCTTTCGGATTCTTCGTAGTAATTGTATGTATGTATGTCCTTGTAAAGCGATATCATCAAAAAAACAAGCTGTACCTTCTAATCCTTGTAATGTCTGATCCATGTATCTTTGCCAAACATTTGGTGCTATTTTCACACCGAACATCAGTCTTCTTACTTTGTATGTACCCTTACATGTACTTATGGCTTGCATCTCTGCTGTATCATCATTTGTCTTCATATGTAAATACGCTTGGTTAATGTCCAATGTACAAAAATATTTAACACCGCTGAGCTTTGAAAATATCTCTTCAACTCGAGGGATTGGATAGTTGTCATTTTCTAGGTTTTTATTTAATGTAGCTCTGTAGTCGGCACATAGGCGTACCTTTCCATTATGTTTCATCACAGGAACAATTGGTGTACCCCACTGTGAGTATGTAACCTTTTCTAATATGCCTTCTTTTTCTAATCTGTCAATTTCTGCCTCTACTTGATTTTTCAATGCAAATGGTACTGGACGTGGCTTTAAATAAACTGGAACTGCATCTTCTTTCAATTTAAATGCGACTTGATAATCTTTAATTTCACCTATTTCTTCTGTAAATAATTCTTTATATTCTTCTAATAATGTTTGTAATTTATTTTTGAATTCTTTTTCTGTTATGTCTTGTTCTTCCTTGTATATTGAATTTACTTCAAAATTTAAGTTCAATTTTCTAAGCCATTCTCTTCCAACTACGGTGTCTACTTTGCGGTCAATTACAAAGATTCTTCCTTCAATAACTGTGTTCTTATACTGAATATTTAAATTACAAGTTCCTAATGGGTGTATTATTTCTCCTGTGTATGTTCTTAGCTTTACTGATGTATCTTTAAGTTTCAGATTATTAAAATATTTTTCATAAAAATTTGTCGAGCATGTAGTAACTGCAGCGCCTGTATCCAGTTCTAAGGTATGTATTTTTCCATTTAATTGTAAGGTTATGTTAAATTTATCACTCTGTATGTTATTGTTAAATATCTTATGTATTTCATATATTTCATCTTCCTCGGTGAATTGATCCTGAACTAACTCAATTTGTTTTTGTTCTCTGAAACATACCGATTGTATGTGTCCCTTTGTCTTACATTTCTTGCAAAATAGTTTATGTTTCAAACGACATTGCCTTGCTGTATGGTTTTCTTTGCCACATCGAAAACATTTTATTTCTCTCTTCTTCTCGTTATATGAACTGTATGATTTATTTATATTTTTATCTTTGTATGTATTTATATTTTTAGGTTTATGTATGTTTGTATTAATTTTGAAATGATTTGATTTAGTTGAAATTTTGTTAATGTTTACTTGACCAGAACACATTTCTTTTGTTTCAGCTTTAGATGTCTCAATCGCCATTGCAATTTTAATTAAATCATCAACCTTTGTAGATGAGCTTTCTTGTAATAATCTTTCTTTTGTTTCTGAATTCCGGAGACCTCGTATGAATTGTACTCGCAGATGAGTTTCAAATGTGCTGTGTTCGCAGCTTGCGCATTTAAAGTTACATTTTCCCCCTAGTTCTTTTAAACCAGCAACATAATTTGCAATACTTTCACATTCGTATTGTTGTCGTAAACAAAATTTGTGCTGTTGGGCTACTTCACCAGGTTCAGGTGCAATATGGTTTTTCAATAATTGTATCAGTTCATAATATGATTTGGTTTTCGGAGAATCAGGTGCTGTAATATTTTGTAAAACTTGATAGTATTTAGGACCAATGCAGTTCAGAAAAATCTGTGATTTTGTTTTATCATTTGTAACGCCTTTTAGGTTAATGTAATTTTCTAACCTCTGTAAATACGATGCGAAACTTTCATTGTTTTCGTCGTATGGTTGTAATGTAATTCCACTCACCGATTTATCCGTATTTTGTAATTGTTGTTGTAATTGCGCTTGTTGTACTTGAATTCCTCGGATAGTTTCTAACATTTGCGATAATACTTGCCCCAATTGCTGTTCCATTTTGCGTATTTGTAATGTATTGTATATTATTGTAAAGGAAAAAGGAGGTTGTGAAGCGGGTTATCATCAGGGGATGTGGAACCCTTGGAACAAAGGAAAAGGTGTTAGGAGCACATGGGTCAATGTACGCACGATGTTCTTCACTTGATAATTTATGTTGAATTTCCACTTACTCGTCGCCAATCTGTTATGTATGTCGGGTTGTATGATAATAGAAAGTAATAATTCTTTCGTATGTACTTTATTAATGTAACAATTGTAAAATAGTAATTAACAGAAAGGATTGTATAGAATGCCGTGTAAAATGTAAATCAAAGATGTCTTCCCGAATAACAGTGTTGCCAGGTGGCTCTGTAAGTTGCACAGATTATATATGTCCAAATTATGTCGCCAACAGTAGGGATAAGAAAAAGATGGCGCGTAACGGAAAAATGTCACGCGTAACGAAAAAATGTTTTCCAACCCCGATAAAGAAATTCACTTCAAAAACAACAATTACAACTAAGCATCTCATGCTTTCATAATTTTTTTAGAAAGTCAAATAGTACCATAATATTATAATTATGTATTTAACAAAGAAAATAATACCGTTTCTTATAATGCCTGGGCGCGTGGTGAGCGTTGTGCCTGCGACGCGCGTGCACGCGGGCCACTCCGCCAGACGCCTCGCTAGAACCGGAGCTGTCCGTTTCCGAGAACGCTACGCACATACACACACACGATTATGGTTTTTTCACATGGATTTGAGTTTATGATGTCTTCTTAAATCACTACATAGTATAAAACAAAGTCGCTTTCTCTGTCCCTATTTCCCTATGTCCCTTTGTATGCTTAAATCTTTAAAACTACGCAACGGATTTGTGCGGATTGATGCGGTTTATAGAGTGATTCAAGAGGAAGGTTTTAGTATATAATGTATTAGGTTTTAGACCAAGCAGGCGAAGCCGCGGGCGGTAAGCTAGTATAATAATATAATAACAGTGACTAGGTAAAGAAACTGTATTTATAGACTACAGGCCCATGTTGAAAAAATTATGGGTCATTTGACCCACCACCTGACCTATCTAGAATGATATAAGAGCATAAAATAATAAGATTCAGCACTATGACGTCACTCGTAAGCTGTCCACCTGAGTGCAGATGAGAATTCGAAAGTTCAGGTAGAGATTTTCTCCCCTTGTCTCCATGATTTTTGTACGGCGTTGCGGAATAATGGCTTAAAAGCAGTATAGAAATAGTATGACACAGATGCCGTACAAAAATGGTGGTCCACAAAGTCGGAATTTATTTTTATTTTTCGACAGTTGCCGAGGTAAATTTGGTCATTTGATTTTGTACGGCATCTGTGTCATACTATTTCTATACTACATTTAATCAATTATTCCGCAACGCCGTACAAAAATCATGGAGACAAGGGGAGAAAATCTCTACCTGAACCTTCGAATTCTCATCTGCACTCAGGTGGACAGCTTACAAGTGACGTCATAGTGCTGAATCTTATTATTTTATGCTCTTAAATCGTTCTAGATAGGTCACCTGGTGGGTCAAATGACCCATAATTTTTTCAACACGGGCCTGTAGTCTATTATAAATGCAATATGTAAATATTCTGATTTACTGTTGAAATAAGTTATATTGAACAATAAAATTTATTAAATAATTAATTGTTTTCTATTCAAAACAAATTCATTAAGTAATCTACAAAAATAGTATTTCTTTTAAAATCATTTAAATTGCTCATTCATTTTCATATTTCAATCGATAGAACCTTAATTTCCTGAATAAATATTTTAGAAATAATCGAAATAAACTTACATGGTTGATGCATGGGTGTCTTTTCATGTCTCCTGTGCCTCCTCAGTCTGGTCATAGATGGCGCCTCCATATATTCGTTTGTCTCTTTAATCTATGACATAAAAAATTATTATTAACATGAAAATAAAAGCTAGAAAATTACACGGAAAATTTTAAATCGAATTGCAATTGTATCTCACATAAGTTAGATATAATAATTCACTATAAATAAACTGATAGAAAATGCGAGGGATCTAAGAATATCAATAATAATATTCATTCGAAGAAAGATTCAATTAAGTCATCATGCAAAATAAGCATAATATTTATTTAAGTAAAAAGGTATATGCAAATACAAATATTACAGAGAATCTAATATATATTATAAAGGCGAAAGTTTGTAAGTATGTATGGATGTATGGATGTATGGATGTTTGTTACTCTTTCACGTAAAAACTACTGAACCGATTACAATGAAATTTAGCACACATATAGAGGGTAACTTGGATTAACACATAGGATAGGTTTTATCCCGGAAATCCCACGGGAACGGGAACTATGCGGGTTTTCCTTTGCAAACGCGGGCGAAGCCGCGGGCGGAAATCTAGTATAGCATAATAACAAAAATTTAGAACAGTCTTTACGCAATTTTTACTGTCACAGTTTCACAGCGCTAACTTCAATTCAATTGTTTTGTCTATAGATATCTATAGATAAGCATATACAGTACCATTCTCAAATTGTATTTATTTATTTGGAGCCAAACAAATCTTTTTTAGGAAATTTAAGAAGTACTAAAAGAATAAACGTCGAAGGAAATGAACTCCAATGTTGAGAGGGCTCAAAAAGATGTAATTCGAAAGTTCTAAATGTAAGACACATCAGAATACTAGAACAACATAACAAATGAGCCACACAGCTTTTAGAAGACGTCAAAGCATATCAGAATATACATATTAATGTAATGTAAAGCGAACACGAAAAGCATGCACAAAATATACTTATGAATAAAAAATTAGTTGATAGTTGAACGTGACAACGTCCGATTGTGCTTCTTTGTCACTCGCTCCGCGCTCTCGCTTGCACTTCAAGCCTTACATGGAACGCCTCAGAGCGAGGTAACGCCGCATGAGTCATGTTTTTTCGTGCGTGCAGCCGGCTCAATCGAATTATAAGACGTTGTCACGTCAAAAGCAAGTAAGTACGTGGGTAAGTGTGTAATTGAGTAATGTAAAGCGAACAAACACATAAAGCATGCATTTGAATGTATATATGCACCTGTGCGTACTGCGCGTCGAGTTCGGTCTCCGAGCTCACGCCGGACGGGTGGTGGTGCCCGCCGGACGGCCCGTACGACTGGCGTGATTTAGGTTTTTTATATATTTATTTCGTCTTTTAAAAAAAAACTTTTGGAAATATTGAACACTCTTTATC